>NC_046659.1:107657505-107658698 GCF_010883055.1 Belonocnema kinseyi
TATATCTAGTCGGGAGTGGTGCTGACTGAAAACAGATGATTTGGAGCGATTCGCGCGCCATTTGTTGGTCATTCTAAGGACTTATTGAACTACCCTCGTACTCTAGCAATTCTAGAACTCGGTTACCAATTTTATGTAACAATTCTGTAACAGATCGAGAACGCCGTAAAAACATATCTGTGACATTCCAAGAACCATTCTAGGACTCAATTACAAATGTTGTATAACAACTCTGTAACAGATCTAGAACGCTGTGACAATCGATATGTAATATTTCTAGAACAATTGTAGAAGTTTGGTACGCTGCGTTGTTAAAACTCTTTTATCATTTAATTTAAGGAATTTAACCATTAAGGGACCCTTACTTTGTTATAACGTTAAGGTCCTCATGGGGTCGTTGAAGACCCCATGTGTAATTTTTGATTACGTAGAAGCTTTTTAATATTTTAGTAATTTTAATAATATAGACAATTATAAAGATGGTCTGTTATTCTTCATTAGTGCTAGAACATAAAAGCTTGAACTTTTGTGCTAAAACTTTTAAGTAACAGAACCTAATTTTGGTTCTCAATTTACTCTAAAACACATTTGTAAAAGGATTCTAGAACTTCGATATACACTATTACGGCACAGTTCTAGAACAAGCTTGGATCAAATATTACAGAACGTCACTGATTGGTCAGTTCTAAAACAATTATGTAACGACTGTTCTGGAACTATTATTAATCCTTGTCCCTGCATTTTTCTAGAACATACTTATAACATGGTTCTAGAACTTCGATATAACACTATTACAGTAGAGTTCTAGAACAAACTTGGAACAAATGTTACAGAACTTCTGTGATTGGTCAGTTCGAGAACAATTGCTTAAAAAGTGTTCTGGAGCAATAAGTAATCTTTGTTCCTAATTCGTTCTAGAACACACTTGTAACAGGGTTCTAGAACTTCGATGCAACACTATTACGGCACAGTTCTAGAACGAACTTAAAACAAATATTAAAGAACGTCCGTGATCAGTTTGTTCTAGAAAAATGCCATAGCAACTGTTACATAACAATGCTGTCACATACCAGGTGTATACATATGAAACTGGTATTTTTTCAAGAAAAAGACACATTTATTTCAAGAGAATGATAACAAATATTTTATTCAAAGTATGCGCCCTCGCTGGCTACACATTTTGTCCACCTTTC
>NC_046659.1:107658798-107691381 GCF_010883055.1 Belonocnema kinseyi
ACAATACGCCAATTAGCACAAATGGTAAGTTCCGACAGTGCCTACAAGTATGCCTACTGGCCGCTAAATGGCAATACCGGTTTCATATGTATACACCTGGTAGTTCAAAAACAGTTGTCTCACAATTTTGACACACTGTTCTAGAACACTGTTACCTTTTTTTCTAGAACAGTTCTGTCACCATCTTGTAACGACTGTTATAGAACACAGTTCCTTTTTGATCTGAAACAGTTACAGAACGTCTTTGCTGGGCCCTGTCCGACTTTCAAGCATTTTGTATAGCAGCTGTTCTCGCTTAAAATTTCCACCTGACAAGTGAACTCATCCTCTAGCCATTAGATAGCGCATCATTCGTCCTGTTACAGAAAAACATTGAGTCTTATGTGTCAAAACTCTTAAAATAATAAAATAGCAGTTTTTAATTTATTATTTTGGCTTTTGGTGATAATAGTGAGATAAAGTGCGTTTTCTTAAATTCTTTGATACGTTGAATATGGGTCGTTACAAGGGTTGGTCGTGTATAAGTACCGTTTTGTAATTCGAGATACAAATTCCTTAAAGAAAAGTGGACTCTTATTTCAGTTACCGAACAAATTTTCAAGACACGAAAAGGAAGGCTCCCAAAGCAAAGGTTATTTAGAGGCAATATTTAATAGAATTTTAACAATAATTATTTATTAAATTTAAAAAAAGTTTTAGTTGCTTAAAAATGGTATGTTGGGAAAAAAAATTTTCTAGAGAAAAGTAGGTATTTTTGTGCTTTATTTTTTAAAAACTGAAATTTATTTTCAATCCTTAGTAACTCTGACCTAATTAAAATATTTATCGTTTTCTTTTCAATTGTGTTTATTGCTTTTTTTGAAACACACTAAATAATAAAAAAGCTATAAAATTAATAAAATAACTTTGTCGCCAGAATAATTTTTTTCATATTAACAAATTTTATCATTTTTCTAGTGAACAGCGATAGATGCGAAAAAAATTAAAATTAAATATAGCATGTCTACAAACGTTCTATGAAAATGATCTCCTGCTTTATTATGATACCTTAATTCGTTTGCGAGTAAAATTCAAGAATAAAGTTTGTAGGCAATACAAAATACTTTCGGCTTTAGAAATGGTTTAGTCCGCATAAATCTGATAGGACTTCTTTTTTATTTAAGCAGAAACGTTTTAGAAATATTGGGAAGAATGAAAAGGTGGAATTTTTTAGCAAATATTATTTTTCATTTTCTCAAAATTTCATGAAAAAATATAAGATTTTCTGGACAATGCGACCTTTTCATTCTTCCCAATATTTAAACAAAGTTTTTGCTAATAGGAAAAAAGATATAAAATCAGCTTTATGGGGGCTCAACGATTTTTAAGGGCGGCAGAATGTATGACAGTACTAATATTATATGTCATTTAATTGTGCATTTTAGAAAAATATACAGAAATTGTTGATTTTTCTCATATCTACCTATTTGTTTAATTCAATAAATTCCCCTCCCCCTCTCTTTTCCCATGTATATTTTGTGAAAAACTGCTCAATTCTTAATTTATAATACTGAAAAATTTAAATTCTCTTAAATTTGATCATTACATTATTCAACTTTCTTAAATATTGTTATATCGTAATTTTAATTTTTTACATTTTTTATTATAATATTTCGTTTTTTCTTAGGATTTTTATTTTGTCAATGGGGTTCCGACACATAATTTATTATAAAATTAATTTATATCTATTATTACTGGTACTTATATTAAACATTTAATTTTAAAAACGCATACTTTTTATATATGTTTATGTTTTATATTTTATGTTTTATTCTCATGTTTAATTATAAGTCATAAAGATTGTTTAAAAAAATAAAATAAAATATTCGGAGTTTTAGAATTTCGCTGTATTTTTAATTATGATTCCTGTGTTTTAGCGAAGTTTTCTTCGTGTATTTTTGTCACTGGAAAGTTTTTAAGTAAGAATTATTAATTTTCCAACCACAATTATATGTATATTTTTTCTTCTTTATTGACTTATAATTCTTCTTTTTTTTAAAAATTCTTCTTTCAAGTTGAATAATGCATAATTTTAGTTCAAAGTTCATCTGTTTAGCTGCAAATTGGACTATTTCTTTCAAAATTCTTTGTTGAATTTTCAACCCGTAAAGGCGAATTTACAAAAACAAAGAAAAACAGTTGAATGATCAACCAACAGGGATGATTTTTATTTTTTCATATTTAGCCAGAAAATCAAGTTTCTATCCGAAGATACTAATTGTCGACCAGGAAATAATTTTCAGTTAATGAAGAAAACAAAATGAACTAAGTTCTTGAATATATTTAAAGAAAAAATGTTTAGAAAAAGTTCCGTTTTAGTTTAAAAATCAAGAAATTGGTTGAAAAATATGTGTTTTTGGTAGAACATTATACTTGGTGTTTAAAAATTAATCTTTTAAACATAGTTATCAAAATTCAAAAAAAAATTTCTCATAACGGATAAATAATTATCGCCATATTAATTCTAAGAACAACATAAATTCATTCCTGATAGATTCTGCGATCCGAAATGCAGAACCTGCCTCATTTGAAATGGTGCGATCTCCTTCGAAATAATTTTTATAACACTAATTTCGAATTGTAAATTAATTTTTCTTTTTAACTGGAAATTTAACTATGCCATTTTTAGTAAAAAAAATTATTATCATTAATTAAAACTTGATCTTTTAGTTAAAAAATTAAATATTTGTTAAAAAATTTATGGATTTTGATAAAAATTCGTCTTTTTGGTAGAAAATTGATTTTTTTGGTTTGAAAATTTTTCTTACTGATTCAGGATTCAATTTATTTTGTTGACAATTCTTTTTTTTAATAAATTTATCAAAGTAAAAATTTGAATTTCTATTTTTGGCTTGAAATTAATATTTTTAGTTAAAAATATTTTTTCTTTGTTTGTTAGAAATTCTTCAGTTTTTGTAGGAAATTAACCTTCTTGAAACATTTTTTTTCGTAAGAGAAAGTTCAATTATACCAATTTTGGTTGAAAATTAAAATATTTTATGTTGAAAAATAATATTTTTCAGTTAGAAAATCAATTATTTTTAGAAATTTTATAAATTGTTTAAAAAATTTGTCATTTTGGTAAAAAAATAATATTATTGTTAAAAAGCTTATCTTTCTCAATGAGGATTTAATTATTTTGTTGAAAATACATTTTTATTTGGTCGAAAACGAATTTCTGTAAAAGAAGAATCCAATAATACCATTTTTGGTAAAAAATTGATACTTTAAATACAAAATTAATCTTTTATAGTTGGGACTTAAATTACTTGTTTAAATTATTTTTTAAAGAAATTAATCTTCTTGGTCGAGAGTGTATCTTTTTTTCTTTGTAAAACATTTAACTATTTGATAACAAATCCATCTTGAGTTTAAAAATTAATCTTTTTGACTGAGAATGGAACCTTTTTTAAACATTTTTTAAATTTAATTTCTTTAGGATATAAATATATTTATATCATTTTTTCATTGAAAAATTATATTTCTTAGTTAAAAAATCTATTATTTGTTCGAAATTTTATAGATTTTGTTGAACATTTATCTTTTTATAGAGGATTCAATATTTTTGTTGAAAATTCATTTTTAATTAAAAAAAATTTTATATAAGGGAAAATTCGATTATACAATTTTTGGTAGAGAATTAGTATTTCAAATTAAAATTAATCATTTTTAAATGAAAAGGTATGTCCTTGATTGAGAATGCAACTATTTGGTTGAAATATTGCTGTTTTGTTGAAAATTAAATTTATCAACTAAAAATGTTAGCATCACATGTTTTTTAAATTTACATTTTTAATTAAAAATTCCATTATATGTTTCATACATTGTCTTTATTAGTAGAAAACTAATAATTATGATTGAAAATTAATATTTTTAATTGTAAGATTATTTATTTGGTATCATATTCATCTGTTTTAGTTACTATGTCTACTAATTTGTGGAAAATTTAATTTTTTTTGGTGAATAATAATTTCTTTAACCAAAAACTGAAGTATCCTATTTTTTGTCAAAAATGGATACTTTTTATTGAAACGTATTTTTTTAGTTTAAAATTTAACTATTTGTTTAAAAATGCACGTATTTTGTTGAAAAGTTTTATGTCAGTGCAGTCCCTTTGATCACTATACTGAATTTATTGTTATAATTTATTCAATCATAAACGGTTTAATGGAATTTTTTTCAACTTCTATTTTTTTACCATAAATTTTACTAATAAGCATGACAATTTTTGAAAAATGTATGTGAAATTTCTCGAATTTTCAATGTATTTTAAACAGAAAGTAGCTTCTTCTTAGTATGAAATATGAGAAAATCTTAACTTTTGTAAAGGTTTTGTAGTACATTTTCATAATTCTGCATACAAAAAAATAATTTTTTATACGTCATTGTATATCTACAAGTGATAGACATTAAAGTGGCAAAAATAATGCAATTCTGCAACCGTATGTTGATGATCAAGTTCGCTCTTGTATTCTCAAATCTCTTCCTAACTTCAAAATCTCAAAAAGTTGATATCGCATTTTTCATCAGCAATGGAATTTGATAACAAAAGTTATAACAAATTGCATGCATCATAGAAAAATTACTCAATCTTAATGTTTAAAATTAGGCCCTAACTTTAAAATCTGAAAAAAGTTGCCATTGCACTTTATATTAGAGATGGAATTTCATTAAAAAAATTATAGAAAGTTATATGCTTTACAGGAATACTACCTAATATTTTTGACCATCTTAAAAGCAAATAATAACTCAAACATTGACATCCAGTCTTTTTTCCGTATGCATCCGACTAGAAATAACTTTCATATTTCGCAACAGATGTTATTTAATTAAACATTAAAAATTAGTTCAGAGAGGCAGGAAATAATTTCCAACGGATTCTTTGATTCATTTTACTGTGAAGCTTCAGAAACACTTTTTCTATTATTTTCCGTTGATGTAACATCTATCGACGTAATCGTCGGTTCATGTTGTGGCGTCAGCTGACAAGATGTGTGCACGCCGAGTTCGAAAAAATGATACAAATTTCATGGGACGAACGATCAATTTTTTTCATAAAATGGACAACAGTGATCTTTCACTATAAGTATATTTAGATATAATTTATTTTAATTTTTATAAAGATATTTATTTAATCATGAAAAGACACGGTGAAAAATCATTTTTGCCGAAACTAATAAAAAATAAAGTTTTATCCCATGCAATGATATGACGTGCTTTGGAGTTAGACTCAAATCTCGTTGTTTATTTATATATATATATTTAACTTAGCCACGACTATCAACTATTAAAATTTATTTATTATGAATGTTCTGTGGAAATAGTGCTTATTTTGTTCATTAAATTAAAAGTAGGGGTCTGATTCAGTTTTCTTCAAAATGGTGCTTTTTTAAAAATTTTAATAATTTTTAACTGTTTTTTTTGTTTTCAGTACAAAAATAAATTGCAAAATATACAAGAGTGAAATTCAATAATCAAGTCCACCCTTAAAATTTGTAAAAGAAGAGAAAAGGGTAAAAAACGAGTAAGAGTTAGTACCTGTTGCAAAAAAACCTCTAAATAGCATATACAATTTATTATTTTCTGGGTAAGTTAAAAAATATCTTTTGATTTATTTTACTAATGAAATATTATAAAAATCAGTAAATTCAGTCGATTTTATAGGATATATTTAAGAGAAAGAAAGTTTTTCGTGAAGATTCTAAGCTTGGAAGAGATTTTAAATAATTTTTTTGTGGAAATTCATTCTTAATTCTTATTATTTCATCATGAATTCTATTAATACTTTTGAGTTTTTAATGTTTGCTTACATTTTTCTAAATTTACTTACTTTTACTTAATTCAATTGATTCTTTGAATTTTCAACAGATTTATTTATTGATCCTGAGAAGATCAATTGACAAACTGATGACAAGATTTAAAATATTTCAAAAGATTTCTTAAAATTTCTTGAGATTTTTAATATTTTTACAAAGTTTCAAAAGATTTAAAGGATTTTTAATATTCTTGGTTATTTGAGAAAATCACGAAGAAGATTTTAATGGATGCCAGTAATTTAATGGGATTTCAAAAGATTTTAAATATTTGAGGGTATTTTGAAAGATTTTCAGTCACTTTTACGAGCTTTAAAAATGTTAAATTTTTTAAAAAGACATCAAAGGATTTGAAATATTTGATGGAATTGTAAAAAATTCTCATAACTTTTTTTGAATTATTTTAATATTTTATAGGAATTTCAAATGCAGCGAAACTCTTTTATAGCACCGATTACAGGGGCTGGCGATGGGTGGCAACTAACTCATTATAGTCTGCTCTGCTTTTGTTTGTTCACGCCTGACTGCTCGCCGAAGTGACAGCCGCAGATCACGCGCACCCCGCGCAGCACCTATTACACCCACATGCGGCGCGGCGTCAATTCTCGAAAAGGCTATAGAAGGGAGGTCTATTCAAAAGTTTCACTGTACTTTAAACTAATTCAGGTATTTTAAGAGATTCTAATGAATTTAAGGAGAATTAAAATGGAATTAAAATATTAATTTATAATTTAAAAAAATTAATTAAAATTCTCAACCGCATTTTTAGGAGTTGTTTTCCCATCGGAAATTCGCAAACTTTATTCAGCGGTGTGTTAGTTTAATTAATGGGAAATATGTCCTACACAAACACTTATAATTTTTTTTTTTTAATTCGGAATATTAATAAGATATGTATCGTCTTATTTCCTTTGAAAAACAGCAGATTTGAGTAGCGTATAATTCTGAGAATTGAGCATGGACTGCCTGTCTGATTTGAGATTAATTCGGTAAAAAAAAGTCAATTTATAACTAGGCAATTTCCACAAACGTGATTCACTGTACTCAGGAAATCATGAATAAAAATAAACCGTGATCAATTGCCACATATATATTTTCATGGCGGTTCTATGACATAAGGTGGATTGCACGCTTTGATCAAATTAAATTCAAAAAAAGCTTTAAAGCAATTTAAGGAAATGAAACACTCTAAAGCACTTTAAGGAAATAAGATAATTTGAAGCAATTTAACCAAATAAAATAATTTAAAGTTTTTAGAAGGAAAACAATTTTTAAACACTTCGAGGGAATAAAACACTTTAAAGTAGTTAAAAGAAATAAAATAATTAAATCACTTTAAGGGAAGAAAACACCTTGCAACACCTTAATAAAATAAAATACTTCAAAGCAGTTTAAAGCAGTTTAAAGTGCTCTAAAGTATTTTCTTTTCTTAAAGTGTTTAAAAAGTTTTTCTTCCCTTAATATTAACTTATTTTATTTTCTTGAAGTCCTTTAAATTATTTTATTTCCTTCAAGTGCTTCAGAGTGTTTCATCTATTGAAAGTGCTTTAAAGTGTTTATGTCCTTAACTTGCTTTTATGTGCTTATTACTTTAAAGCCCTTGAAGGAAATTAAACTCTCTAAAGTACTTTAAGAGAATATACACTTAGAAGCACTCTAATGAAATAAAGTATTTAACGCTTTGTAAGAAAATGAAGCACTGTAAAGTACTTTAGGCAAATACAATACTTTAAACCGCCTCAATGAAATAAAACACTTTAAGTGCTTCAAAGTGCTTTATCCCCTTAAAGTGCTTCAAAGTGTTTTCTTTAATTGAAGTGTTTTATTTTCTTCAAGTGCTTTAGATTGTTTTAATTTCTTAAACTGCTTTATATTGTTTTATTTCCTTGAAGTTGTTTTAATTATTGTCTTTTCTTAAACTGCTTTAAAGTGTTTTATTTCCTTAAAGTTTTTTGAAGGTGTTCTTTCCTCAAAATTCTTGAAAATGTTTTATTTCCTTCAAGTGCTTTGAACTGCTTTGTTTCCTTGAATCGCCTTAAATTATTTTATTTCCTGAAAGTACTTTTAATTATTGCATTTTTTTCAAGTCCTTGAAAGTTCTTGATTTCCTTAACGTGCTTTAAAGTCTTCTATTTCCTTAAATTTCTTTAAAGGTGTTATATTTCCTTAAAGTGCGTTTACGTGTCTTATATCCATGAAGCGCTTTGAAATATTTTATTTCCTTAACTAGCTCAAAAACTGCAATGCATCATTATTAAAAGTGGCGTAGACGAGGTCTGTTAGGCCACTAGGCGGAGTTCCTGTCGCTCGTAACATTGTTCTAGTTAGCATAAAAAGGCCACTTACACAGTTTTTTAGGATTTAATTTGATAAGAGTGTGGAATTTACTTTTTAACAGAAAACCGCTATGATAATATATTTATCACAATTGATCATGGATTATTTTTATTCGGGATTTTCTGAGCACGGTCAATCATGTTTGTGGAAATTGTCCAGTTATAAATTAATTCTTTTGACCGAATTTATCTCTAATCGGGCCGGCAGTCCATGCTCAATTTGCATAATTATGATTTTTAAAAAGTTCCAGGAATCTTTTAAAATTTCATAAAATATTTCGAATACTTTGATATCTTCAGAAAAAACTGAAGATTTTTAAATCTCTAAAAGTGAATGCGAATCTTTCACAATACCCTCCAATATTTAAACTCCTTTGAAATTCCAAGAAATTACTTGAAACAATTAAAATCTTCTTTGTAATCTCCTAAAATAACCGAAAATATTGAAAATCCTTTGAATCTTTTGAAATTTTGTACAAATATTAAAAATATCAAGGAATTTGAAGAAATATTTTTAAATATTTCCACTCTTGTCAGTTTGTCAATTGATCCTCTCAGGATCAATTAAATAAATCTTTTGAAAATTTAAAAAATCAATTAAATTAAGTAAAAGTGCGTGAATTTCGAAAAATGTAAGTAAACATTAAAAATTAAAAAGAGATTATATAATGCATTATAAAATAATAAGAATTCAGGGTGAATTCCAACAAACAATTATTTAAAATCTCTTTCAATTTTAGAAACTCTACGAAAAACTTTACTTCTCTTGAATAAATTCTTTAAAATCCACTAAATCTACTGATTTTTGTAACTTTCATTGATAAAATAAATCGAAAATATTTTCGAACTTACCAAGAAAATAATAAATTATGTATGCTATTTAGAGTTTTTTGGAGCAGGTACTGGCTCGAACAAAAATGAATAATACTTATACTCTTAAATTCATTAATAAAATAAACACTATTTCCGCAAAGCATTCGTAATAAATCAATATTAATAGTTCACAGTCTTAGCTGAGTTAAATGTATGTAAATAAACAACGAGTTGTGAGTCTTACTCTAAAGCCCGTCATATGAGCACATGGGACAAAACTTAATTTCTTTATTATTTTAGGAAAATATGACACAGAAAAAACAAAAGATAGAGTTTAAATCAATTCCAGGTGAAAGATTCACTGCAACAAAAAATAACCTTGCTAAATAAACTTTACATGAATTGAAGATAATTTCCGATTTTCAACCTTGCCTGGATAATCTTTCGCCTTATAATCGCTCCATTCTTATTCAAGATGTAGCGAAAATTATGACACTAGCGCTATCTATCGTCCTTTAACTTAATTAAGTTTGAGAGAAATGGGGCTTTCCACCCCAATGGGCACAAAATATGGCGACATTGTTACGACATATTTACGACAAGTTTACGACATCCTATTTCCATGTAGTTTCGGCGTCTTTGCGATATCTTAAAGACATCGTCAGATCATAAACTTATTTACGATATCGTAAAGCCACCTTAACGACGTGGACAGAGGATGTCGTAAAAATGACGTAAAGATGTTGTAAAAATGTCGTAAAGATGTCGTAAAGACGTCGCCAAATTTTGTCCCTACTGTGATCTGTCAGATGCTTTTTGAACTTTCTGTTAAATGGTATTCAATAAGTTGTAATTCGTCCAGGATATTGTTATTTATTTCAGAGGGATATGTCAGTAAAAACACATTTTTTTCGTGTTTTCTGTTGCTGATTCTACATGTTTCACCAAAATGCGCTCACTTCAGCGTGACGTAGTAGACGAGATCAGAATTATTCTCTTAACCTCGGTGAAACTTTTGCCGAAATATATTTAATTTTTAACCCTTAGAAGTCTTAACTGCAACAAATTTTAACATTTGTTTTTCGCTGTTGTTTTAAATCTGATGTCCCGATGTGTAAAGTGGATTGAAAAATCCTTATTCAAATTAACTTCCGCCGCTCTGAATCAAATTTTAATGTTTTATTCAGTAACTTCTGTTGTGTAATATGAAAGGTATTTCTAATCACGTGGATGGATACAAAAAAAATACTTAAACCTTTTGAGATTTTGAACTTACGAATAAATTTAAAACATTAAAATGATGTATTATTCCTGTGAAGAATGGAAGTTGTTACAATTTTTTTTATCAAATGCCTTCGCTGATCTAAATGCGTGGGCAAATTTGTGAGATTTTGAGGTTAGGAATGGATTCTGGAATACAAAAGCGAACTTGGTCACCATCATCATACCGTTGCATAATTGAATTTTTTTACACTTTAATGTAAATCACGTGTATATCTACAAAGATTTATAAAATTGTGCAATTAGAAAAAAAGTACTTTTGAAAATTTAACTCTTATTGAAAATTTGTATTTTTGGTTTAAAATTAATAGAAAATTTAATCAGTTTGTGAAAAATTTAGATCCTTGTAGAAAATAACTGTTTTTGATAGGAAAATTTATGTATTTTGTCACAGCTATTTTGACATCAAGTCCAAGTATTGAACGATTTGGTTGCATAAAGTAACTTTTCTGTTCAAAATTCATAATTTCGGCTGAAAAAGTCAACTATTTTCTTCAAAAATGTTCTCTGTGGTTTGAAGATTCATTTCTTACATTACAAAAATTTAATATCTTTTTTTTTAAGACACACAAAAGTTTGGTTGGAAAATGTGACTAAAAAATATTTCTTGATTAGAAATTCAACTCTTCTGTTAAAAATTAATCTATTTTCGTAAAAATTCATCTATTTTATTGAGAATACAATATGTTTACTTAAATGTTAGGAATTTTGAGTATTTCAAATTAAATCATATAAAAGGTGCTTTGTCAGATATTTGTATTGTCTCAGGCCCTAAAACTTCAAATAACGTTACCTGTTTCCACTAAGCTACTACAGATATCGAGAGAAGGATGCTTTTTCAGAAATACGCGAATTGTTATGCCAGGTGGTAAAAGCCAAATTTTTTTAAGAATCTGTATTTTCATCAGGGAATAATACAATCCCTTAACATCTTTACAAACTATATGGATCTTTTTTCAGAAAAAATTTTAATAAAAATTTTTCATTTCTTAGCTCCATCTAATCCGTAAATACGATCCGAAATTCTGTTATTCTCGGATAATAATACAGATTCCATGCCAAATTTAACTTGTAATGCCTGGCATATATAAATTGTGTATTTTTCAAAAAGGATTCATTTCCCAATCTATCTAGTAGCTTAATGGGAAAGCACTTTATTGTCCATCGAAAATTTTGTGTTTCAATTCTTAGCGAAGTGAAAGGAGAAGATCTTCCCTGCAAAAAAATTTAAGTTTAAAAATATTTAAATAATAAATATATAGACGTTAAGAAATTCTGTTATTCTCTGATGATGATACAGATTTCTTAAAAAACTCTGTATGAAGAGTTGAGCAAAATGGATTACTATCGATATCTTCCTCCAGGCACTTTACTTGCAGTATAGATGTAGGATTTGTTCATTAACAAATTTCCTAAACAAATCGGGAAGTTACATTTAAATATAACTTATTTAAGAATGGAAAGCGTGTTAAATGCTCCAAATATTGTTCGCTTCTTTTTCGTCTTCATTTAATATCATTGTGTTTTATTACGAAAATATTATTATCAAATAAATTTTTTTATTTTAAACTGAGTCATGTATCAAGAATTCAAAGAATTTTTTTACTAATAAAAATTATTGTTTTGAAACTCTCAAAATAAAAATTCCCAGAAAAAAGTGTTTCGTGATACTTGAACGATCCCTTCAAGTTCAAATAATAGATGTTAATATAGATAACATTTTGTACAAAATTTTGTCAAGGTTACGTGGCTATCTATGATGTGGCAGATAATTTAAACAAGTAAATAATAAGACAAGATCCTATTATATTTTAGAATAAAATACCAGCAGTCACGTTAGTCTTTCTAGATCAATAAACTAAATAAATGAAAATCTGGGCAATAATTCATCAGTGATAGTGAACTAGCGACAATTCTATATAATGAACTGTATTCTAGAATAAATTCTCTTTTAATCAACTTATCACTTTGCTAGAGAAATATGAGAGTCTTCACTGGTTTTTTCTTTTTGATCTTCGGGTTGTTGGTCATACTTAATTCAATTGGTAAATATACACCAACAAATTTTCATAATGCTTTTTGAGTGTATTTTATATTCTATGAATAAAAAATTCTACTAATAGAAACACAATCCCATATCATGCTTCGCACTTCATTTCGTCGATTGAAATGATAATTTCATTCATCATGATAACTTTAATACGTTTTTCTTATTTTCCATTGAATTTGACTTTGAGCTACCCTGAAAAATGTATCATTTCCATTATATTATTATTATTATTATTATTATTCAATTATATTGAAACATACGCATTTTCATTGTCTTGTTTCTATAATTACGAACAAATTTTAGGGTTTGTTATAAGCAATAATTTAAGTTAGTTAACTTTTTCCGTATCTCACGTTTTATAGCTCCAAATTTTAATTTTCGATTTTGTAGAAAATGCAGAAAGTTGTTCTGAAAATCATGTAAGGCTTTAAAAAAAACTTTTTTTACATTGTGCGTTTTTACGCTTAAAGTTTTAATTTTAGATTTAACTTTTCAATTTTGTATAATATTTAACCCTGATAATTTTTGGTAAAAAAAGTCTTAAATAAAAGTTTTAAATCTTTTAAAAATAGTTTCAAACATTTTAAAGTGTTCTGACTGTTTGAATAGTTTCTAAAATTGGCTGGATAACGAACTCGTTGTTCCTTTTTCCAATTTACATTTAATTTTGATTACTCTAAATTCTATTTTTTAGGGTTTAAATCAAAAATACATAATTTTGCATTAAGTGTTAGTTTACAAATAGTTATTTTTTTTAACATATATGTTTATTGTAAATCTTACTTCTCACGCTCGACAGAAAATCTACACATCCTATATTAAATGATGTAATTGAAAATTTGGGAATTCTTTTTTATTAACTACGTTTTTTAAAAAATATTTTTATGCTTCGCATCGTTTAAAAAAAAAACAAATTTAATTGTTCATTTCTAATGTAAATTTTCACGATTCAAAGAAGAACTACGACTCCTATAAAAAATAATTGTAAATCAATTTTTACTCTTTTTTCGGTAAAAAACTTTTGTCTCTTCTTTTCTTAGCTTATGTTCTTTTTGCGGTAACTTAAGTTTTTTATTTTTAATATTTTTATTACAAAGAAAAAAGAATCAGCATACTGTAAAAAAAATTAGCTCACAAGTTTTAACTTGAAGTACTTTAATTAAACTTTGTCATAAATTCCAAACCATCTTGAAATAAATTTAAAAAAACAACAATTTTTTCAAACATTTTTTTCTATCTTGCGTTGTTCTGCAAAAATAGAATTTTTATTTGCATATTATTTTTTATGGGTAAAAAACATATTGGAATTTTCTATTCTTATAGATCAAGCTTTACGAATGAATAAGAAACAAGGAGTTCTGTCAAAAAATGGTTGAAAAAATGTTGTCGGAATTTTTAAACGCCGATAATCTTCCAAAAATATTTCCTCATATTTTGCGTCACTTATGGATTAAAAATTTGAATTTTGGATGTTCCGCGTACCACTTTCAAAAAATAGAAAAAACTCTGATAATTTTGTTTAATGGAAAAAAGTCATTAGGATAATTCTTTTCAATTTTTGAGTACTACGAAAAACTATAGATAAAAATGTTAAATCTTTAAAAAATGTATTTATCTCACAACTGGATTTTTGGATTCAGTGTCTCAAAACGTGAAGATTCGTTGAAAAACTCTAGTGTCAAACTTTGGACAATTGTAATACTTTCACAATCATAAATTAATGAGCATTTAAAAATCTTAAGTGTGGCGTATGCATTAAAAAAATTTTAATTACATATATTACCACCTGAATCTGACCGTTATGATTTTAAAAATCGATTTTTCATTCAATCAGAGCATAACGCTGTTAATTTTGGTGTCATTTTTGTTGAATATCAAAATGATATGAACTTCCATATCCATTTGAACATTATGTTATACTACCACTCAAGAAGACGTAAATATTTTCACATACTGTCTTTCGATGTTAGTCATTTTTTTATTATTAATTCAGTCAGTAACTCTAAATTAATATCATCATCATTTTTCCCTTGACTTAGGGACTCACTACAAAATAAAAATTTACTCATTTCTATATTATTTTTTTGGCGCAGAATTAAGTTCGCAGTCAGGAACTCCCACACGACAAGTTCGAGATCGCAGAAGACACGAAATTTTCCAAGAATCCGAAGGTCCCATTCTAGCCGAACATTGTCCAAGAGGTTCTTCATACAGGAAGGTTAGATGTCCGACACCAGAACAGCTTACAGTGAATAATCTCTTTAAAATGAGAGATCGTAATTCAAACTACGTGAATTGCACACCAGACAAAGTTTTATTAGCACTAGGTCCCATGATCGTTGGATATATAATGGATGCAGATGATAATAGTCCGGCAAAAATTCAACCCATATGTGAAATGTTTGGCAAACAGATTGTATATGACGAATCAAAGGATCAACAATATAAAGTAGGTTCCAGATACCTCAGGCAATTTGGCGTGTTTGGTGATGTTCCTCAGGAAACTCTACGCGAAACCAGAATTGATCCGTTCGGCGTATACAGTCCAAGAAGAGTAAGTCGCCTCAACACATTGCACTTTGACTCCAGCCCCAGATCCGAATCAGCCTCTCCCTCCAACTCCAGCAGCTCCAGTACCTGTAGTGATACCAGCCGCTCATCTATCCGCTTATCTGTCAACGCCGTCAGAAAAGCGTTTGGCCGACTCTTCAGTCACTCATCTCGTCGCCCCTCCAGTCCCTCCTCCACCATCTTCGGTCCCTGTTCCGGCCACTCCTCCTGCGATTCCTCCGGCATCTTATCCAACCGCTCCTCCCTTTCCAACCCACACCGCCACTCCAGCTACTACCCCCATCAGCATTCCAGCCGACCGAGAAGCCCCGGGGAGAAATGACGATATTGTCCCCTTTATCCAGGCCGCAAAGTTCATGGCAATTTTCTTCAAAAGGTTAAGTTGGTCCTTATGAAACTTTAGTTTTGTTTAAAGCGTTCGTTTAGAGCGCGGAACAAACGGAATATCATCATCTGATGCAGATCCTCGTATGCGCTGTTTCCCAAATTTTGTCAGTACTTTCTGGGGAGCAGCAGACCAGTCTATACTTTTTTTAAGAACTTTAAACCATTTTCCTCTGATTCTTTTGCGATTTATTTCTGTAATAATCAATAATTAATGTAATAAACCAGATGAACCTTAACACCTGTATGTTTTTATTTCTTTTCTCTGAAGAACAAACCATTAGCAAACAAAAATTGGGTGCATTAACGTAAATTTTATGATATATGTCTCTTATATTGTAATATATTTGCTCAATCATCCGCCGAACGAGGAAGTGCATTTTGATAAAATTTGTTTTAGATTGTGTTTTAGTTTGTGCTTCTCTAGTAGAATTTTTGCCAACATCACGAAAAATCACTGGTCCATGAGGTTGCTTCTGTGCACATGGTTGCGATTTTGATGGTTTTGATCCTTTAAGAAGAATATGGTTATGAAAAATTTAAAGCTTAAAAAAAATTAAATCAGAACTTCTCAATTATAATAAATTTCCTGCCTGCTATCAATTTTCCGAACAATTATCGTTCGAATTTCTTTCTAAATCCCAAGGCCGAATTTATTGCGAATCGGGCAGGTAATCAACCCTACAAAATCATTTGCCACTGGAAAATGTTGTTTTTAAAAAAGAACAAAACGACAGCTTTTTTATAATATAACTATTTATATTTTTCTTTCTCAATCTATTGGAATTTTTCGTCCTTTGTCGGCGCGATTTGAAATGAATTCATTCCCAAAAAATCCATGATAAGTTAAAATCATGCAACATTGAAGGATTGAACTCCGGTGTGGTCATTGACACAAAAGACTGCAAATTAGCCTGGAACGTTGAATATCGGGAAAGAGGAAGGAAATGCTCAGCAATTTTTATAAGAAGCTGAAAATACTTAGATTTGTTTTTACTTTTTAAAGAAATATCGTCTTTATATATTTTAAAAAAATATCCCTAGAAGTGTACTCAAAAGTAACGTAACCCTGCAGTGCAAATTTGTGAAGCCGAAAATTTCGAGGCTTTTCACAAACAATTTAGCTAACGGTTTTATAATAAGCATTCAGTAATAAATGCTCCAAATTCTGCAAATCATCATGGAAGAGATATAACGAGTGAAACAAATCTAGGACGTGGAAGAGGAAGAAGGACCCCGAGAGAAAGAGGAAGAAAGAACCCGAACGGATCACATAACCGAACTTGAAATTTCCGACATTTTATCAACGATTGGAGCGACGGTGGTAATATAAACGCTCAACAACTATTAGGATGTATTAAAAATTTATTCCAGGCTATTCTAGAAGGCCAAGGCCCACATCCAAATATAAATATTAAACAAAATCCTTTGATGGGTCTAATTGGACAAGTGGCTTTATCTTCTCAGGATCGAAGAATGATAAACATGTTCAAAGACGGTCGTCGTCACGAAATGACTTTGATGCCGCTTGCTCAAAACCGATCTCTTAACCCTATTTAAGCTCTTAACCCTGCCAAATCTCTGAAAACGGCAAAAAATAAATTTCACCAACACAGTGCGAGACCGGTTTACTTTACTTCAGAAAGAGTTTGTAAATTTGTGGAAGTTTCAAACAGCTTTCTTGAACTCTTGCGACATCAAAGAAAATGAAGATACTAAATGAAAGGAAACGGCGCATCGTGTTTTGAAGAAAAACAAAAGTTTAAGCACATATCTCCATTTAAAAGATAAACTGTGTCTATATCTCGGGTTAAATTATAAAGAAACAAAAGAGCAGATTATAGTGGGTCTTGGTCCAAGGACACTTGCAGTTTCATGTCTGCACGTTTTCATAGGACCATTGATAAACTAATGTGAGACATCGCATCATATAAAAATTTCAACACTAAATGGCTGAAAAGAATAAAAGGAACATATAAATGGCACAAGCAGAATTCTCAAAAACTGAAGACAGGATCTTCTCAATCATCGAAAAGAGATCCTAAATGTGGCAAAGATCTTCAATTCTCAAAATTGATCAGGCGTTTGTGTATGAATTCCAAGCTTATAATCCTGAAGTTCATCAATTTCGTTTCAGTGCAAAGTATACATTTTTGCCTCGATCAACTTTTTGTGTAGAAGTTGTTGGTAGTGGTGGCGACGACCTTGAAATGCCGCTGCAGGACTGAATATCGCAGAATCTGATAAAATCCCAGTGGGCACACTTTGGCGACGTCTTCACGACATCTTAACGACATCTTCACGACAACTTTACGACATGATGTATCCATGTCGTTTCGGTGCCTTTGCGATGTCGCAAAGACATCGTCAGATCATACGACTTATTTACGATTTCGTAAAGACACCTTGAGGACATGAACATAGGATGTCTTAAAGTTATCGTAAAGATGTCGTAACGATGTCGTAAAGTTGTCGTAACGATGTCGTTGAGACGTCGCCAAACTTTGTGCCCATTGGGATCCTTTGAAATATTTAGGACTCTTGGAAATCATTTTAAATACCTTAAAACTATTTCAAAATCGAAAAGCCTTATAAATGTATAAAATCGTTCTACATATTCCGATATTCTAGAAAATGTTTAAGCACCGTATACAATTGTTTTGGATTTCTTAAAATTATTGAACTAATGAACAATTTATTTTACTTTTTTTTAACACCTCGAAAATTTCCTGGAATCCTGGGAAATGCCCTAAAGAGTTTTAAATTCTTTAAAAACTTTTCAAAGTGCTTGTAATATTTTAGGCACTTGGAAATTTTGTTAAATACTGTTTAAAATCCATTAAAACCATTAAAACCATTAAAGTTCTTGAAATGTATTCAAAATGTTTGAACTCCTACGAAATCCCGTCAATTTTGTGAAATGCTTTGCAGTTCATGGAAATATTATAAAAAGCTTAGAACCTGTTTATATCTGTTAAAATCCATGAAAAATCACTTAACATGTTTTAAATTTCCTCAAAATGTTCAAAAGCTTGGAAAATTTCATAAAATAATTAAATCTGTTCGGACTTCTATGAATTCCGCCGCAATCTGTTAAAATTCTTATAAACCAAAGTCAAAAGTCAAATGCTTTGAAATATTTTACAAAAGTTAGGTGAAATTACTTTTAGGGCTGATCCGCAAAACTCTAATGGCGTCAGTTTGTGAGCTCCAGTCAACTTCTGAATGCTAATTTTTAAAAATAAATAGTGTGTTAATTTTTTCAACCTGAAAAGAGTTGAAGGAAAGAAAATGGGCTTTCTCAGACAAGAAAAAGAGACCAAGTTTAAAGAAGTCTAATAACATTTTTTGATGGGTTAATTAATTAAAAAGCATTTAATTTTGACATTAAATACTTTCAATTCAGAAGCATTTCGATTTAAAAAAATTATATAACTCTTTCCTGGATCAGCGCTTAAGGTTTGCTGGTTTTTGCAAATGTTTAGTTTTCCGTTAGTTCTGTTACAATTTATGTATCAGAAATCCATAGATAAATTAAAAAGGGTGACATTTGTGGTTAGAAAAATATTCTCTTATGCAAACAGAAATTATGAACGGAACCGAAATAAGTAAAAATTTTGTTGATGAATATACTTATGTTAGGCTTTCTTACAAAATATTCAGAAAAAAGTTTGATTGTTTTCGCGAATTTTCAGGGCTTTCTTAATTTTGTTACAAATTACATCAGATACATTTTCAAAGGAATCAAAAAGAATGACTTTTGTTGTTTGAAAATGTGTTTCATTTTTTATATCTTGCTTACAAAGCTTAAAGCCAAAAAGTAATCTGGATTTTGACAGTGTTAAATTTTTTCTTTAGTTTTGTTACCAGTTATGTAACAGAAATTATGAAAGAAATCGAAAGTGGTGGATTTTGTTTTTAAAAATGATATTGTGTTACTTTAGCCTTTTCCACAAATTTTAAAGTAAGAAATTAAAGTGGGTTTCTCGATTTTTTAGTTTTTTTGTTACTTTTGTAAAGGTGTTAAGTTAGGTTTCCTTACAAATTTTAAGCAAAGAAATTTTGCTGGGTTTCGCAAATGTTCAGGTCTGTGTGACTTTTTTATAAATCATGTAACAGAAAATCCAGCAGGAATCAATCAGGATGACTGTTATTGTAAGAAAAATTTGCTTTTTAATATAAATCTTTGTAAAGAATTTTCCAGAAAGTAATTTGGCTAATATTTTATAAATATTTTGTTTCATTCCTTATTTTCGTTAAAGATCATATAACATAAATTCTTAAAGGAGCCCAAAAGGGTAACTATTGTTGTTAGAAAAAGTGTGTTCTTATTTTTACCTTGGAGACGAATTTTCTAGAAAGAAATTTTTCTGAGTTTCGTAAATGTTAAGACTTTTTATTAGTTTTGTTACCAGTTATGAAATAAAAATTCTGAGATAATTCGAAAAGTGCAATCGGAAATAAGCTTTGTTATTTAAACGACACAGCGTCAAATTTACAAATAGCCTTTTGTAAAAAAATTCTAAATCTATTTTTTTTGTATTTTCAAACCTGCATTTTTAAATACTTGTGATAGTTTAAATTTGTACACTATTTTAATATAAAAAAGCTTATTCTATTTGTTTCAAAACATTTGTGATGAAATTAAAATATAAAAAACTTTTATTTTCATGTTGTATAATTCTTTATTGATATATTGCGTAATCTCTTCCTTGGTTCATGCAAGTTATTTAATAATCGTTCTTTATTTTAATGCTCATTAAACAAATTATTTGTTAAAAGTCTCGGTAATCAAATATGAAGTCCTTTGCTGTCGT
Organism: Belonocnema kinseyi; assembly: GCF_010883055.1. Classification (NCBI taxonomy): domain Eukaryota; kingdom Metazoa; phylum Arthropoda; class Insecta; order Hymenoptera; family Cynipidae; genus Belonocnema; species Belonocnema kinseyi. The sequence continues at coordinate 107,678,903 of NC_046659.1, forward strand.
CTTGAATCGTTTTTTTTAGCTCGTCTCAAATATCTGATGATTTGATAAAACAGAATTGAATTGATTAAAAATTCTTTTCTGTTAAAACTTGTTCATATTTTTATTTTAAAAATTAATGTTTTAACAAGAGACTATGATTCATATTTGGCTTAATACAAAAATAAAAATTTCACAAGTGTGAACTTTTATTTGTTACGAATTATGAGCTTGAGTTACAAAATATTTTAAAAATCTTTATTAAATTAGCAAGAATAATAGTAAAAGAAGATTCGTAAAATTATTTCTCAAATTTAAATGATTATTTTGTCATATTTTAAAAACAAATAGTTACTTAAATATCAAACAATTTGTCAGACATTAAAATAATACTTATCTTAGGCATTATCAGAAACATCAGAGTTGACAAACATTACAAAAACAATTTGTTCTGTGCTATAGTGCTAAGACTTGAGAAAATTGAGATTAATATCTTCACTTATTAGATTAACTTAATATTTTAGAAAATTATTTTTTATGAATATATATAAATTAATGGAAAAAAATAATTATTCGAATTTGGAACCATAATCAAGATTTGTTTTGCTTGCCTTATGTTAAAATTTTTACCTTTTAAAAGGATATTTAATAATTCGAAGATCACTGAAAAAATAGAGAATCGAACTATTTAAAAATTTAAAAATATATATGTTTACCCTTCAGGTACCGAGATGTGCTTCATTATTACCAAAAATTTTACGCATTTTGTGTTTCTTCGTAATATTATCCACAGAAATTAAGTGATTTTTTTGCCTTCAATTCTGTTTGCAGAAAGAGAATGTTAAAAAGTTTATTAAATATTTACAACTAAATTGTTATCAAATTTTATCGTTTTTGTTTCGTATTATATATGCAAATATTGAACGCTCTTAATTTAGAATAATATTAAAAATGCTGTTAGATCTGCCGCAAATGGTATCTTAAAACTTCACAAATTACCAACTATTGAACTTAAAAATCTTTCTTGCATCTCTTTATATTTACAAAAAAGAAAAATTTGTTTTACGGGAGAAAATTCTGTGAGCCCAAAAAATAGTTTGACCTGCTGTTAAATTATTTTTCCTAATTCAGGCCTAGAGATTTTATTCGGTTAAATATTTTAAATAACTGTCCCATAGTTCAGCTTCTTAAATGCTAGGTTATAAAATTGATTTTTTTGATGTTCCAAACCTAGAGCGAAAAATGATATAAAGTAAAGAAAAATTCCAGTTATTGGTAAATCAATAAAAAATGTAAATCATTTAATTTCTCGCATTAATTGGCAGAATCAGTACAGGCACATCCATCATTTTCCTTTGAAAGGAAAAATTTGTAGAAAAAGATAGTTTTGCAATAGTCAAATGATACTTGCAAGTTTATCTAATGAGTTTTTGCGGTCGATAAACAATTATTTACGGCATTTTTACAAGGTTACATGGCTAAGTGACACGTGCCAGATGAGTTAAACACATAGCTGATAACGTAAAAGGATATTGTATGTCATGCTTAATTCTGTTGGTAAATATCAAAAATGGATAATTTTTTCGAATTTGGTACCTTTTCCGTATTATCCGAGTTTTCCCTTATCCGAGAAATCTCATCCCTACATTTGCTCGGATAATCGAGGTTCCACTGTAGAATGTATTAAATATGATGTCGGCAACCAGCATTAGATGTTTAATGGGCATTGTCGAACTTACAATTTTTTATTTTGAATCACAAAAATATGTTGCTACTTTTGTCTTCTGCCTGCATAGTCGGCCAGACAAATGAGATAATTATGATTTTAAAAATCGATCATTTATGCCAGCAGATCAAAATGCTGTTGATTTTGCTATCATTTTCGTTGCATGTCTAAATGATTATGATATCCGTATCATTTGAAAAATTGACTTAGGAACAGTAAAAACTAGACAATTATTTGTATCCGGGATTCATTATTGGGTGCTCTTATATAATCTTATAAATAGTCTATTTTATTACGAGTTTCGGTCTTGTTTAGTTTGCTAACTTCAAATTTATAAATGATCTGAGATAGCGAACTAAATTATTCAGAGGGTGCATTGTGCAATTGATTAAATTTCCACCCTCATAAAAAAAATCAGTTGAATCGCGGACGACGTTAACATAGTACTCATATTATTTCGATCTTACACTGGTTTCTAAAATTAGCAGTTTAGCATTTTTTTTATCAGATTATGTTGTGGACAGATGATCCTTATTTGGGGCCTATTTCAATCCGAAAATCGACCTAATTTTATTAGGTTTAGTGGATCAAACAGAAGTGCAATTGTTTTGTATTGTGGACTGTTTTAATACCGAATTAAGTTCCTGATAAAATCCTAGTTTTTACAGTGGGGGCTGACTCTACAATCAAAATTCATTCATTTCTATTTTTTCTTACAGAATTAACTTGGCAGTCAGGACATCCCAGACTACTTGTTCGGGGTTCCGGAGAACATAAAACCATTTCTAGACCTAACAATCCTACTGTACCTCATTCTTATCCAGGGGGTTTACCTTATAGAAAAGTAAGATGTCCGACACCAGAAGAAACTACATTGAACTATCTTTTTATGATGAAAGATCGATGTTCAGAGTACATGCTATGCACACCAGATTTAATAATATTATTAGAACTTGGTCCTTTGATCGTTTGATTTATTTTAGATGCACATGATGGTACTCCAGCTATAAGTGGACCAATACTCAATTATTTGGGTCAAGAGATTGTATAAAATGAAGCTGAAGATGTATCATCTCTAGCGGGTGCGGGATACTATGACACGCTCCGACTCCGAATCCGGCCCCGGTTCCGACTTCTCCAACTCCGACTCCAGCAGCTTCAGTAGTTTCAGCAGCTCCATTGCTTTTATCCAATCCTCTAGACGCTTATCTAGAAATTCGATCGGGAGACTTTTTAGCCGTCTCCAAAATTGCTCTTCCGGCAGGTCAGAAAACTCAGCGGCGACGCTAACGAAAAACAAAATGTCATATAATGCATATTTTTTTGCTATTTTTTCCCAAAAAGAATAATTTTTTTGCTCTATTAGTTTTCGAGAAAACAGGGCGGCGCTAGCTTGCCGGCCACTCAGCGCCGCCTCTACAAAAATCATTCAAAAATCAATAAATTAACCAAATGACTAGGTTCGATTTTTTTGCTATTTTTTGCTTTACAATCAGCTATTAATGGCTTTTGTAAAGTCAACCCTTATTTTTTTTAAACTACCCCCTGTAATGGAAAAAAGTATTTAAAAATGACTAGGCTAGATTTTTTTGCTATTTTTTTGCTTTAGAATGAGCTATGGATCGCTTTTGTAAAGTAAACCCTTGTCAAAATAACTACCCCCTGTAATGAAAACAAGTATTAAAAGAAAATATTTAAAAAATGACTAGGCTTGATTCTTTTTCTATTTTTTGCTTTCAAATGTGATATTTAACACTTTTATAAAATCAACCCTTATTGTAAAAAGCAACCCCCTGTAATAAAGAACATTTATTAAAAAACAGTATTGAAAGTTTATTGACACTGGAAAATTCCCAAAAAGATTATTTTATAACAAATTTATATCTACGTGTTAAGGAGGGATTGATTTTAGACGTCAATGGTTAGGGCCAAAAAATTGGAGCGTGTATTTTCGAGGAGCCCAGAAATCAGAGACTCCATTGAAACTGGAGAATTCCTAAAAAGATTCATTTTTACAATTTCATATCTAAGTGGTGGTAAGGGGTTGATTTTAGGCTTTAAGGGTTAGAGCAAAAAATCGAAAAGGGTGTTTTTAAAGAGTTCAAAAATCCGAGGCTTCATTAACACTGCAAAATTCTTAAGATTATTTTTTACAATTTTATATCTGCGTGGTAGACAGGGGTTGATTTTAGACGTTACGGGTTGAATATTAAAATTTAATGTAAATCTGGAAATTATTTGAAATAATTTTCAAAAAGTATACATTTTTTCAGGTTTAGAACACAAAATTTAGAACTCTTTTAAGAATTAAGGAAGGTGTTGTAAGAATAATAAAAAGTTTTCGCGATTCATAGGAAAACTAAAAAGCACTTTTTATTTCGACAAATTAATATCAGAAAAATATTTGAAAAGATTTGTTAAAATATCAAAAATTGCCGTAAAAAGAATCTGGGATATTTTAAGACAATTTTTATAATTTTGCAGGCTTTTAAACAAAAATTTATAAAAAATTTGAATCATTAAAAAAAGTTAGCCTTTTGACGTTGTTGAAAGACATTTTATAAAATATTTAAGGATTTTGGAAGGTTTCAAGATAATAAACATTTTGTGTTGCTATTCTTCGGAAAATTTCATTTTTTTATTTTAAAGTAAGAATGCTTATAGATTGTTTTAAAATATTTTAAAAAAGAAAAAAAATTTACACAATTATCGATTGCAGTTCAATTGATCCCAGCAATTTCAATAATTCAACGTATTTTTTTTTAATTCCGTGGCATTTTCGAAAGTTTTAAAAATTTTCAAAGGAGTTTGAAAAATTTTAAATATATTACAAAGAAAATTTTATTTATTTCAATAATTTAATGAGAATTAAAAATTTGAGTAAATTTTAGAAAAATGTAGAGGTTTTAAACCGATTAAAAAATCAAAAAAATTAAAAAACATCAAATATTTTCTTAAAGTTCGAGAAAGAGTAGAAGATTTAAAAAAAAATGTTTCAATTTGGTAACATTAAAAAATAAATTAAACTATAAAATTCTATAATTATTGCGAAGATTTAAAAAAAATAAAGAAGATTTTTAAACCGCAGAGGATTTAAAAAAATGTAGATTTATGTGCAAGCTTTTAAACAAAAAGAAAGCCAGACGTTAAAAACGCAAACTTCTGGAGACTAATGCTTGACTGAAAACCTATATGGTAAATTATCACATGCTCTTAATTAAAATAACTTTGAAAGGTCTCAAATGAAAAAATAAATGTTATGCAAGTTCATAGGAAAATTAGGAATTTTTTGAGACAACGTTTTACATTTTAAATGAATTTGTAAAATTTTAAGAAAAATTCCAGTCAGTTGAAAATATTTTTAATAATTTAAGAGGCATTGTGAATTATTTAATTTTAAAAGGGCTCGACCTTTTCCTATTATTTTGTAAAATCCCGTAAAATATATTTTTTTAATCTAGATTTTTTGTTGACGAATCCGAAATATTAAAAAATCTGTCATGAATTTCTTCAAATTCGTGAGAAATTTTTGAAGATTTTGAGCTTAATTTCTTACATTTGAAACGATTTTTCCAAATTTCAATGAAAATTGGATTCATTTTGAAATATTTTTAAGAATTCAAGAGGCTTTGCATAGATTTAAAATATTTTAAACCTTGGAAGTATTTCCGAAAATTTATGGAATATTAATCATTTCTTCTGGAATTATAAAAGCCCCAAAATATCTTTTGAAAAGGCTGAAATTTTCCTAATATTTTGTAAAATCTTGTAAAATAAAATATATATTTTTTAAATATTCCACATTATTTTTTTTTTTTTGACATATCTGATATATTAAACAAATCTTTCCCAATTGCCTCATGAAGCTTATAAAATTTATATAATTCTAAAGAAACTTCTGATACTTCTTTCCTTGTAAATAATTGAAAAATGTGTAACTAGAAAAATATTAAAAAAGCTTTGTTGTGTTACGTCAAAATATTGTTTAATTTATTTCCACACTGCACTTTATCCTAAAAATTTTTTTTTATTTACAAAACATGTATTAAGTTTTTTAAACTAATACAAAAAAATGTTATGTAACTGCAGTTAGGGTATGGGAAGATAAAGGTGTTCAAAATAACGTTACGTAATATGTGAACAAGAATATAAGCGTTCAGAAAATTTTAACAAATAAATTTTTATTCAAAAATTGAGTAAATGATAAAAGTGAGTACAAAAGTAAGCGATGAAAATTCTATTACTTAAAAAAATAAAATTTGCATAGAAAATTAATCTTTGTGATTGAAAATTCATCTTTTTTGTTAAAACTTTTACTATTTAGCATCAAATTCGCCTGTTTTGGTTAAAATTTTAAATAACCTGTGGAAAATTTCATTTTCTTAATTGAATATTAACATTTGTAAACTAAAAACTGAATTATTCTATTTCTGTTAAAAATTTGATATTTTTAATTGAAAATTGATCTTTTTTAGTTAAAAATTAAATTAATTGTTTGAAAATTTGTGTTTTTTTAGAATAATAAAACTTCTCTCTTGAAAATTCATCTTTTTGATTGAGAATCCCGCAATTTTGTTGTAACTTCCTTTTTGTTTGGTTAAAAAATAATTTCTCGCCGACCATTGGGTGATAATAAAAGTGCCCGTGCAACCCTATAGTATGTATCTGTTTCTGGAGATTTTCAAAATTGTGTTTTTATAAAATAAAGATTTAGAATTTGGCAAAATTTTCGGCAAATATGAAGAACCGATATATCTAAAAAGCTGAACATAATTCATTTAATCCGACTCTTCTTAAACCATATATTATTTAAATGCATATAAAACATTGGAAGCCTATATATTTTATGCAGCAACTTTGTGGTGTAGGTTAAGTGCGAGCAGTTTAATGGTACTTTTCTGCTATTCAGTGAATTTTTTTATTTAATATAAACATTAACATTAAGTATTATTCATGCACTGGTAAGCACTGGTAAGCCGCATGCACATAGACTAAACGGCTACTACTACTTACAACTAGTAGTTAAAGCATTGCTTGGTGGGCCAAAGTCGAATAAGAATCGCTTCCCATTACTTTTTTCAACTTTATTATCTAAACATTAATGAAAATTTGAATTATATTTTTTGATTTTGTTAGCGGACTTTAGATTTCTTCTAAATACCTCAGTAGATTCGAAAACCATTTAACATTAACAAAATAAAGTTGATTTTTAAAAAATCAAAGGTAATATTTTCCTCGAAAATATCGCGATATACATAGAAATCTAAAAGTAATAAATATAATGAATAATATAAAAATAATAATAAAAATATGAAAGCAATATTGCTGCCATAAACCCACAATTTCTTCTTTTCCCAGAAAACGAAAATCTCCGTTTTATTAAAAATGCAACAAAAAAAAAGTAATTACTATACATTTTTTGTGAATTAAGGTATAGTTAATAGTTTTAAAAAAAGCTTACAGAATAATTTTCCCTTAATAGCTTAAAATTTTGACTGACCCATCTACTTTATTGTGTGCGAAAAATGTCCCAAAAAATGCAAATTAGCAGTTTTCTATTAAACTCATGAGTGGTTAGACGGCATCAAAAAAAATTAACATGGATTATTTTCAAGCAATAAGTTACGAGTTCTCGAGTTTTTCATAAATAATTTTAAGTTTTTGAAACCATTTTTTGCCTGCTGTAAATCTTCAAATGTTTATATCTTTTGTGATAAATGATATAAAGGTCATAAATGTCAAAATTCGTACACGCAATTAACGAGTTTTGAAAGTTATATATTTATTAAGATTCTTTGGTTAATATTTGAACAACTGTCATTTATGTTGAAATTTTTTTTTTAAATCATAAAAAGTTTTTATTTTTCACAATTTTTGACAAAATGAACGGATATTAAGAATATGATTTTTATAAGAAGAATATTTAGCAATTTTCATTTTTTTAAACAAATAACTCTCTTGTAAATCCTAAATTACAGAATGCTAAGAGAAATATTTTTAGTTTAGGATTATATGGAATCCTTTAAATAATTACTAATCACTCACTTGCTTCATTTTATAGGAAAGGAGGAGACATTTTTTTATTCGCTTCTCTTACACTATATCGCTTAGTATACAGAATTTCTTAATCTCAGAATGTATGCCATATATTGCTCAAACAAATCAATTTAATTACTCTGAACAAAGTATAGACCTTTAGTTTCTTAAAATCATTTCTCAGTTCTGTTTCATGTAAAAAGGCGCAAGTGAATGATGAATAATTGTGTAAATAATTGGTAATTATCTAAAACAAAAAACATTACCTTTAACATTCGGTAATTATGTCAGTTATTGCAGAAAAGAATAACTTTGTTAAATTTCAATAAGAAAAATTATTCAAACAAATGACAATTCATTAGGAAATTGCTAAATATACTAGCAACAAAATATTACTCTTAAAATCTGTTAATTGTGTCATTTATTACATTAAATATTAACTTTTTACGCGTTACATGGAAACTAATTATTAAAACAAATAAACATTGTTTAAATAATCACCCAATATTCTTAAAAAATATATTAATTATAAGGTTTGCTAATAATGTAAATAATTCTCAGAAATAACTTTTTGCGATTTTAAGAACAATACATTGTTTAAGCAATAAAGTTTACTATTATTCTAGCTATGATAGAAAAAAATAAAATAAATAAATAAATAAAAAATAACTTTTTGCGATTTTAAGAAGAATACATTGTTTAAAGAATAAAGTTTACTATGTATTTTAGCTATTATAGAAAAATTTTTGTTTATCTTATCCCAAATTTTTAATATGCGGTGAATCGATTCGAAACTCTAATTTTCTATTTAAAATAGTCCATTAAATTCGGATAAAAAAATTACGTTTAGAATACCACCCCCTCAAGACTGTTTTATAGGCTCCCAAAAAAGGCGAAGATTTAAAAATTTCGGTTTTGAGAGTATTTTATACTCATTAAGAATGATTTAATTCTAATTGAAAATAATTGAGAATAATTTTTTCGTAATATAATTAGATTAGAGATATAATTAATAAAACTTGTTTTATATATTCAGCTTTTCTTTTATTTTTATTTGAAATAATACAAAATATATTTAATAACATTATTTCGAACAAGGATGGTCTCAGTAACTATTTAAAATAAAATTTACATATAATATAATCTTCATGCAATTTTTAAAAAATATTTATTAATTTCTGTGTTATGTAAAAAAAATATATTCGCTTAAAATGAAGAAAATGTTAAATAAGTGATTCAAACTAATCTTTATTTATCATTTATTCACTACTGAAAAGCCGAAGAAAAGTGAAAAATCGCATAGGATATTCAACTTTCTGGCAATTTTCTAAGGGAAGATGGTTATAAACTATCATACAATATTTAAACAATTTTTTCAAATTTAATTAATAACTATCTCACTCTAAGTGAAATATTGACAAAACTTGCATATTAAAAAAAAAAAAACTTTCTGGCATTTTTTGAAGAACACCTTCCTAAGAAATATAAATCGTTTAAAAAATTTTATCTGTTAACTCCAATCAATTATTATATTACTCTAACTGAAAAGTTGAAAAGAAGACAAAAAATTCGGAAAAAATCACAACTTACTAACAATTACCTAAGACCAAATAGTTATAATCGATAATAAATTATTTAAGGAAGTACGTCTGTCAATTTGAAATTATTTTATTTGTCAATAAAAAGAAAGTGTTCACAAAGTTTACTAAATTTTAATTAATTATTACATCCCTAAAAGGAAAAAATAAACAAAAAAAATAAAGATTTCATAAAAAGCCGCAGCCTTCTAGCATTATTCAAAAAGAATTTTATTAAAATTAAGAACACCTTGTTTAAACAATTATGTTTGTTGGTTTAAATTAATTATCGCCTGAATCTACGTTGAAAAATTTAATTTAGTTAAAAATTTTTGAAAACATTGCGACTTTCTACCTATATTCTGAAAGGAAAGTGCCCAAATTATTAATAAATTGTTTGGAAAATGTATGTAAATATATAGTTCTTAGTAAAAATTAAAACGTTTTTTTGATGATTTGAAAGACTATTTGTATTTAAAAGATCTGAGAAAATCAAAATTAATGAAAAAACACATAAGGAATTATGCAAATATCAGGTATTCACAATTTCGTCAACTTCAAACATTTATTATTGAAAACTGGAAGTTTTGAATTGAAAATGACCAAAATTTTGGCATTTCCATTTATACATTTTTCAAATTAGGAATTTGTTGTGAACCTTCGAAACTAAACAATTAAAAGAAAAACTAAAACAGTATCATTTTGATTTATACAAACACTTATGTTTAAATGAAAACCTCAGATGACATTAATATAATGTAATACAAATTATGGTATATATTTTAATTTGATTATAATTGAATAATAATTGGATATAAAAAGCGCGCATGGTGCGCCATGTTTGCTAGTCATTTTATATTTCACTTTTCACTTAATCATTCAAAGATAAAGAACGATATCAATTTTATTATGTCGTCGACACTCCCACGTAAAAACTAATATTGAATGGAATTAATTTCACAAGATTATTATACGAGATTTATCTTATTAATGAAAAATCGCAAAAAACGATACGTGGAGTGTATTCAAATTGAGATATATAAATGAAAGTATGCTTTAATAAAATGAAGTCTTTGATTTTCATAAAAACTGTTAACATTTCGTGAATTCTAAAATTCCCTCAAGCTTGTTTACTTTCTCCAAAAAATTAATTTTTTATTTTTAATACATTTTTTTACCAAGATCTTATAAGCAATTTGTATATATTTTTTGATATTTTGATTAAATTTTTCATTTCTAATCTTATATTTACGATTGAAAAGAAATCCAGTTGCGCTATCTAAAAATTATTAATAACAGCGACTATACATCAAAAAATTATTGATGACAAATTTTATTGAATTTTTATCTTTTTGTATGTATTTATGTTTTTTTATGTGCTTATCTCCTTTGTCCAAACATTTTGTTGCTTATTTTCAATGTGTTTTTGCCAATAAAACCAAACCTACGCATCCTACCAAAAAATGAATAATGGCAAATTTATGGCTCTTTTCTAGATGATCGTCCTATGTTTAATTTCCTTTCGTTGCTTATTTTGTTTTATAAAAAAGCTTTATTTTTCATTTTAATGTCGTTTTTTTAAGACTGAAACAAAAACCACGCATCGCATAAAAAATGTATAATTACAAATTTATAGCTCTTTTTATTTGAACGTGTTTTTATTTTTTTATTTTTTTTTCGTTGCTTGTGTCATTCGTCCAAAATTTATTTTTTACTTTAAATGTTTTTTTCTCACGAATAAGATAAAAACTACGTGACCTATAATAGTGATTCAAAAAATAGTTTGTCAAATATCTACAAAAGAATTGTTATCAAATTTCATCATTTTTCTTCCGCATTATTAATGTGAGAAGTAGGCGCTATTAGTTTACAAAATACCTTGGAACAGGGAGAAGACCTTGTGTAAATGGTATCTTGAAAATTAATGAATTACCAACCACCTTACTAGAAAATCCTTCTCGCACATGGCTATTTTGCACATGACTGATTAGTCTAACACAAAACAGATAACTTCATATAACGTTACATAACTTTATATATCTTGCAATATTATATCTGTAAATAGATACAAATATGCACGTTCATTTATCAGTGGAAGTGAACTAGCGACTTGTATATGTACTGAAAAATATTTTAGAAGGAAGTCTGTATAAACCAACTTCTCTGTTTATTCGAAAAAAATGAGGTTCGATACTGGTTTTTCCTTCGGGATCTTCGGTTTAGCTTTCATAATTGATTATATTGGTAAGTGTAAAACTAAGAACATTTTCAATGCTATTCGAGTGTATTATATATTTTATTAATAAAAACAGTTTTTTCCTAATTTACAAAAATGTTCGTCTCTAATGAAATCTAACTTTAAAAAAGAATTTATTGTAATATATTTTTTGCACAAGTCCAAAAAGTCAACAAATTTCACACATTTCTCAAAATACAGTCATGATACAGCCCAAATTAGATTTCGAATAAAAGAAGCATGATTTACAGTAATTTGAAGGGTAATTTATGATAAATTACCAAATAATGACCAACATGGAATTTAAAAATGTCTATAAATTTACGGTCCTTTATGGTAATTTCGCAGGTAAATATGTTAACTTACCATAAATTACCCAAAATTCAATTTTAAATATTTCAGTAAATATTCAAAAAGGACTCTGCACACAATACATGGGAAAATGTCTTTCGGCAGACCTGGCTGAATCTTATTAATATTGCAGGTTATAAGTAGCCAATGAAATATCCTTAAAATTTTTCTTAAAAAAATGGAAAGTTCTTCTCCCAACAGCTGAACGTCAAGCACTCAATATTTTGCATTAAATGCAACACTTACAGCTCAAGAGAAACAGCGGTGGTAAAATAACATCAGTATTCAAATCCAGTCAATTAAAGCTAGATCATCCAGTCTATAAGGACATTATATATTATAACCCATTCTGAAATTTTACCTTTCCTAAATTTTATCCGTTCCGGAAAATAAACGGGTCCCTTTTAAAACCATTGAAACTTTTTAAAAAAGTACACTATCTGAGGACTTAATTTGATAAAAATTTTCCGCGTTTTTCAATACATAGCCAAACTTTTCACCAATAAAACAGTTCAATTTTTGAGTTTTTAACTAAGTGTGCAGATGAATAATTTAGTTTATAATTTATTTAAATGAA
>NC_046659.1:107691481-107709321 GCF_010883055.1 Belonocnema kinseyi
AAGATCTTAACGTTATTTTTAGTTTTGAGGTTTAAAATTTATTTTTTTATCGTAAAATTATAATAAATTGATATATTTTTGCATATTTTCCAAAATCTTTAACTTTCAGCAATTTCGTTTTCGATTTATGCTGTTTTCGTGCTCATAAAAGGAAAAAAAATAAATCCTTAAATAAAAAATGTTTAATAAAATTGTCTGATAATTTTTCGGATGTGTGTATATGTGTGGATGTCGCTTTTTATGAACACGATGACTTAAAAACGGTTACAGATAAATTGGAAAAACTTGGAGAGCTTATTTTTAAAACTAATATCCTCAAATGGACGAAAGGACGTTTTTAGCACTTAGGAATATTTAAAAAAACGGTTGTTTATGATAAAACTTTTTCATTCTCATAATTTAAAGTTGATGCAAGAATATAAAAGATGTATTTATTCAAAAAGAATAGATTTACCTATTAGATTGCTACATTTTATTAAAGATTGAGAAAGCTATGGTAATACATAATATTTGAAAAAACGGTTTTTTCTTGTCACATTTTGTTCGTAATACTTGAAACATCTGTTTGAAACAGCAAAACTTTTTTTTACAAAAATCAAATTTGATGTATGAATAGAACTTACGTCTTAATTGTGAATTTTGAAATAAAATAATTCCTAGTATTCCCAGGCGGAAATATTATATATTGTTTGTATATACTGTGAAGTATTATATATAATATTCAAACATTTTCATATAAAACAAATGAATATTAGATATTAAACTTCACACTATATATAAACTATATATAATATAATTTATTGCAGATTCGCTTCAGATCAAATTCACAACTACTTAATAATTTTGCTTTTAAAATATTGATTCCTAGACTTTAATGGCTTTGAAATAGTTTTCTTCTGCTTCCTTTGAAAGCAGACGACCACACGAGTCAGAAAATGATGATATACAAAATCAATCCGTTATTCATCAGAACAAAATGCCGTTCATTTTAGTTTCATTTTTGTTGCATGTTAAAATTATAATGATTCCCGTATCCCTATAAGCATTGTTGTTAACCACCACTAAGGAACTAGTTAATATTTTCACTTTTAAAATTTTCACATTATTCAAATATTCAATTAGTGAATCGGTTAGCAGCTCTAGATGATGATCATCACCGTTTGCGCCTTGTTTCTGGGACTGACTGCGAAATCAAAATTAATTAATTTATATTTTTTCTTGCAGAATTGAATTGGCAGTCAGGAAATGTCAGACTTCAAGGTCAACCTAATGTTCCTCTTGTACCCAGAATTTACCCAGGGCGTTTACCTTACAGGAAAGTACAATACCCGACACCAGAAGAGACAACATTGGATAGTCTTTTTGCGTTGATGGATAGTAATACAAACATCCATGAATGCACACCAGATATAATTTTGTTAGCAATTGGTCATATGATTATTGGATTTATTGATGATGCAGGTGATGGTTCTCCACCAATAACTGGACCAATACTCAATCATTTAAGTGAAGAGATTGTATTTGTTGAAATAAAAGAGAAATCGGCTCCAGCAGGTTCGAGATATCTTGCTCAAATGGGCGTATTTGGGAAAGTGCCTGAGGAAACATTACGTCTTGAATATGTTAATCCTTTCGGCTTGTGGAGCCAAAGACGAAGAAGCCCAACGAGACCTAGAAGCCCCACTCTGGCGCACTCCGACTCCGTATCTGGCCCCGGGTCCGACTTCTCTGACTCTGACTCCGACTCCAGCAGCTTCAGTAGTTCTAGTAGCTCTACTGCTACCAGTCGCAGCTCTCCTAGGCGTTTATCGACAAACACCATCAGAAGACTGTTTAGCTGTCTCTTAAATCGCTCTTCCAGCCGTTCTCTTAGCCGTTCTTCCAGTAGCTCTGCCAGCAGCCATTCCAGCAGCTCTTCCAGCAGCTCTTTTAGCCACTTTTCTAGTCGCTCTTCCAGCATTTTTTCCAGCCCCTCCTCCCAGTTTGTACTTCCTGGAGAGGGGCGGACCAATCACCCCACAAATTAACTTTTTTTTCTAAAACAAAATCTACCCTCACTGCTCCTCTGGGAATCGAACCACAGAACTACCCATTGCCGGTCGGGCGCTTTCCCATTAAGTTACTGGAGAGATTGAGAGAGAAATATTTTTTTTATAAATACGCGCTATCTCAATTCAGGTAGTACGGAGAAATACTCTTCTTTTGATCCCTCTCATAGCTAGATGGAATCACATATTTCTTTAAATCTCAGCAAAATAAGCTTTAATTGTGGTAGTTTTTTTATAAGATTAGTTTCTGTATCATACCTTAATCTTATAATAATGAAAGGGATCTTTCCAGGTAAAGAAAACTGACCTGCTTCTTGCATCAAGATGCCTGCGTCGACTACCTTGGATAGCGTATCATCTTTTTCTGCAAAAAGCGACGCTGCCATTTACAGTAGTTTTAAAAGCATTGCTCTTCATTGTTGAGCTCTTTTTTCGCAATTTTGCTTTTCGCCAACTTGAACTATTAAACCGCTTTTTTCTGATTACTCTGCAATTCATTACATTAATAATTAATATGCTTGTATGAGAACCCCTACAATATTTTTTGAATAAATTAATTGCCCTAACCAAGTATTGCAAGCGATTTCTACACAGAGGGAGGTTTCATGATATTAATTGAAGAAAGCACTTGATTTTAGAGCTACAATTTTTACGTGCCTTAGAGTCTCGGACTCTATGACTTAAAATCATAAAATTCGAGACCTTAGAGCAAAGAGGTGTGGTCTGATACCTCAAACTCTAAGACCTATGATTTAAAAGCAAGGGTTCTGAGATCTTAGTTCTCGCGTCAAAGCGTCATAAAATCAAGGAGCAGTGCCGTGAATTAATTTCGCGAAATTTCTCTCCATGTACTAATTTTAGCGCTTTTAATTCATTCAATATGTTTTAAATTTTGAACTTTAATCCTGATTATCTTCTACTTGCTTTCTCTAATTAATTTATGTGATGAATTTCGTTTTTTATTTTCTATATTCTAAAGCAGAAAAATGTACTAAGATAATACTACTAAAGTGCACTGAATTTTCAGACTCTTAATAATTGTTGAAGAAATTATAGTTAGAATTTCTTTTATGAACCTTAACAATTTTTCATCATTTAAAAATATCCCGTATTTTGAAAATTTACTAAAAGTTGGGTAATATTAACGAAGAGCCTAGTCGTGCCGAAATTCGGGTCATCTATTCCAATATCACAGCCACATAAAAAAGTTTGCGGAACCATTAAAGCGAGCTACATAATGTTATAGTACTGGTCGTGATTAGTTGAAATCCAAAATTGTTGAATTTTCTGATCACTAGTTTTTTTATTCGACCCTGAATTTTTAAGCGATTTTTAATTTTTCTCAGTTGACTACTTATCATTTGAAATTGTTTTTTGACGCTTATAAATTGACCTTCTCATAAATTACGTGTTAGAATATATTTTATAAAGCTCTCATTTTTTTATACAAAAATTAGATTTTTTCTACTTGTAACCAATTTTTTCTCTCACGTTGTTATACATTAATTTTGGAGAGAAACGCTAGAAGAAATACGATGTAATTCTTATTATTAATTGATAGCTTTGAATTATTTAAAAAAATTTGTTTGCTACCTGAACTTGAAAAAACCTTTTATCAACGTCTATGATAAGAATTACATCGTACTTTTCCTAGCATATATCTATAATAGATATTTATAAATAAAAATGTTGACTTCCCAATTATAATTTTCTTGATACTATCTTGAAGAAGAAAAAATAGTCGCCAATTATGCTGCAAAAAATATGTTTTAACATGAAAGCCAGGTAAAGATTAACTCAACCAAATGCTAAGTATTGAAATTAGAAGAATTTAATTTTGATCAAAAACTCAAAGTCAAGTTTAAAAAAGTCTTGTAATCAGAAAAATCGCAAATTTTGAATTTAGACTTTTTACGGCTAATATTACAACACTATTTAGGTACCTTTTTGGTTCCGCAAACTTTTTTGGTTGGCTGTGATTTTAAGGAGTTGACTCATCTGATTTTTTAAATCAGAGCCTTAGTATTTAAGTGTTAAACTGCTGAGTTAAAATTATAAATTTAGAAAGCAGTGGTTCACTTAAGAATTCTAAAACAGATCATTTTTTGGCGTACTCGTATTTGCTTGGTGTCAAGGGCTAGTTTTTGAAGGTTGAAGGTTGGATCTGAAAAAACAGGGTTAGTATTTTAAAAGAGCCTAAAAATCAAGGCGATTTTTAGGCTCCACTGTTACGTTAAAATAACATTACGTTAAAAAACTACCCGTCATTAGCAGGCAGGTGAAGATTCGTCAAAAATAATAATTTTTTTTTAGAACTTTGCAGTCTAACCAGAGTCTGGTTTTTGAGCTCTATAAAAATGCCAACATCGATTTTTTGGTTCCAACCGTTGAAGTCAAAAAACAGACCCTTGTTATGAGGCAAGTATGATTTTTTCAACAAATAATCGTTTATTAAGAATTTTACAGTGTAAATTTATGCTCTGATTTTTGGCCTCTCTAAAAATACCATCAACGACTTTTGGGTGTCAACCCTTAACTTTGAAACACAACCTCTGATGACCACGCAGATAGGACTGTTTCACAAAATAAACTTTTCCAGAATTTTACAGTGTGACTGGAGTTTTCTATTGTTGGGCTCTTCAAAAATACCACACAGATTTTCGGGAGTCCAAAATAAGCCCAAAATCTTTTGGATTTCGTGTTTTGTAGATTTTATTTTAGATAAGAGGTGCTTTTTTTAACATGGCGGTGGTTTTTGGAATTTTTTTTTGCGCATTTGGGAGCTCGAAAAAAGCCAATAATTCTGGTGCTCTTTTTTTTAATTAGAGTTTTTACATTAAGGGTAGTATTATTTTAGGTGGACGTTATTTTGGAAATTAATTGTTGGTCCGATAAAAAGCCCAAAAAGAGCCCAAAATTCTGACGGGTTTGATTTTTCTTCTTCAATTTTTATATATTCGAGGTTCTGGCTTGATTGAAGCCAGCACCTCCACACGAAATTTGAATTTTCATAAAAAGTAGTGGAGCACAAAAATCGGTAATGCAGAAAAAAAAGCACAAACTTCTGATCCAAAAAAAAGGTGAATTTCCATTGTTGAGATTCTAGCTTGTTAGACCTCATTTTCGCAAAGGCCTACTGATTCTAGTAAAATAGGTGATGGTGGGGTTTCAGTAGTAACGGTCGTGCAGGTGCGCTGCATGATCGCAGTCTAAACGGCCGACACCACTTGCTACAAGTAGTTACAGCACTGCTTCGTCGGCCAAAATCGAATAGGAATCGTCGTGTAGAGCTGGAGTTTAAAGTTTTAAAAAAAGAAAACTGTTTATTTAATTTTTTTTTTAAATACGCAATACACATACAAAAATTGTTTGTGTTCAACGATTTATAAATGATAAGACATTCAGATTTGGGCAAATTAATAATCTATCACTTTATCTTTAAAAATAATTTAAAATGATTCAAACCATTTTTTTCTTCTGTAAATCATAAAATTTTATTAGCCTTCGAAAAAAACGGTATAAAGTTTAAAAATTTCAATAGTGATCTTTTTTCCGAAAAATTTATCATTTTCTACTATTATGGACATAACTCAAGATAATTAGGTGTAAAATTTTTTGTTTAAAATTGCATGAAGTCATTTAAAAAATTAAGAACTACGGATTTGCGCCTTTTTAAAATGAAGGTAAAGAAAAGTTGTTTTTTTTTTTATGAATTTCTTGCACTATGTCACTGAGTATTCACTATTTCTTTATCTCAAAACAAATACCTAATATTGTTTAAACAATTGAGTTTAATTTCTGTAAGAAAATTATAGCCCTTCATTCCCCTTAAAATATTTCTCTGTTATATAATATTTCATTTATGTACTTAAGATAAGATGTACATGAAAATTATTCTTAATTTACAGATTTTTCTTATATACCAGGATGATTTTAGAAAAAAGACGACGCTTAACTTAGAGAATTTGAATTTAGTTGTTTAAAAAAATTATTGTTTTAACGAAGCATAATATAGTTTTTATTATAAGGATATGATGAATATTTAGCCGATTCGTATGAGAGATTTGAAAAATTATACTTTCTTCCACCTTCCATGTGAAAAGGCGCAAGTGAATGATTAATAACTGTGTAAATAATTGACAAATATATAAAAGAAAAAATTATTACATTTCACGTCCGTTAATTGTATCATTAATTGCAAAAAAATAAATTTTAACTAATAAAACGTAGAAAATTGTTTGAAAAAGTGAAAGTTGCTTTAAAAATTATTAAATATCCTTTAAAAAATATTAGTCTTAAACTCTGTTAATTTTGTATTAATTTTAGAAAATTATAACTTCTTACCTTTTACAAGGCAAGAAAGTACCCTTATAAAATATGTCACGAAATGCGTTAATTGCGTCATTAATTTGAAAAAAACTTTTTTGGATTTTAAGGAGACAACATTTTATAAACAATCAAAACTTTTTAAGACAAATTACCTAATATACCTAAGAACGAATTATTACTCTCAAAATCTGTTAATTTTGTCAATAATTCCAAAAATTATAAAACCTTCGTTTCAATAATAGGATATGTAACGAAAATATTAACTTTTCTCAACTTAAAGCATAAAAAAGTTGTTTAAAAATTAAAAATTTTTTCAAACATTCTTATAAACTTGAAACTTATTGATTACTAGTAGTTAATGTTGAAATTATTTTTCACTACCGTCTTCAGCATGAATTCGGTGAAAAATTGCAATTTTGCATTATTTCTGACATTTTCGTGGCACAGTGAAAAGCGATTGGGGGTTAAAAATTAAAAGCGATTGAGTTAAACTTATTTTTCAAACATTCTTTCACAGGTGACTATACTTTAATTTATAACAAATTTATAACAGCTATTTGAATAAACAAAATAAAAATTACGTAATTTCTTTCTCCGGAAAACGAACAAATTAGATTTGAAGGAAAATTTAATTTCTTCAGATATACATTCATGCAAAAGCAAATTTATAAACTGCCAAGAAAATCAAAAATTTTCAGCAACCATTTAAGGGAAGATCGTTATCGACAATAATATATTCCATAAACAATTAGGTTTGTAAATTGCGTTAATTATTAACTAAGTTACAATGAAATATGGGCCAGAACATGCATATTAAAAAAACGACGACTTTCCAGAAATTTTTATAAGGAATATTATTAAAAATTATGATAAATTGCTTAAGTAGCTCTATTTGTTAACTTGAATCAAGTGTTGAAAATAAGTTCGAAAATTCTGAAAAAATCAAAACTTTCTGAAAATATCTAAGCAAATTTTTAGAAACAATAATTAATTGTTTAAGAAAGCACATTTGTTAACTTACAATAGTTATTGACTTACTATGTGAACAGTATATATAGAGTAAAGATTGAAAGAAAAACCGTAACTATCATTAGTATATGAGAAGGTAGTTATAAAATACAATGATTTGTATAATCAATTATTTGCACTTAATTTTAATAATTATCACTTCCCTCTAAGTGATAAGTGACAAACAGTTAAATATATTGAAAAAAGTGAGAATATTATAAAACCTAACAATACGTTATTTAAAGAATTAGGTCATAGAGTTGAATTAATTTTTACCTTAATATAGTTTAAGAAATTAAAATAAATTAACCAATTCAATTAAAACCGAGACTTTCTAACTATATTCTGAGAGCGAATTTCTCAATTTATTAATCTATTGCTTAAAAAATGTATGTAAACGTGTAATTATTAGTAGAATATAGACAGTAGTATTTGATTTACTAAAGAAAAACTTATGAATCTTCAATTTTAACTCGTCAATTGATAAAAAATTATTCAAATTTCAAGTTTCATGGTACCTTTTCATTTGAAAAATTTTTTAATAAGAAGTTTTTTTTGTATATGTTCAAAAATAAATTATTAAAGAAACATTCACATTTGGCTCTTGTGATTTTAGTAACATAAGTAAAAGTGACATTCCAGTAGTAACGGCCCTGCTGATGCTCCGCATGAATGTAGACTAAACGGTCGCTACTACTTGCAACGAGTAGTTGTAGCACTGCTTGGTAAGCCAAAATTGGATAGGAATTGCATCCTATTATTTTGTAAAGCCGTGGTTTTTTTCACTAATCTGGAAATTTTATTCATATTTTTTTATTCTGTAAATGGATTTCAGGGTCTTTTAAAATAGATCAGAATATTTTAAAAAATCAATGAACAAAATAGCGGAAATATTTCTGAAAATAGAAATTCATATTTTTTTAATGAAAACGAGACATAGATACAAACAATTTTTACTGGAAATATTCTGGCCCCTTCAAGCTTTCTACAAAAAGCTCCCATCGCGCTTTTCGATATTTCGCACTGCTTTTAAAATATGAAGTGTCGTTTTTCACGATTTCTTAATAGGCTATATTGAAGTTATATCATTTGAAAGCAAAACAAATTTTTAGGTGAAATAAAAATTTCTTTTCATGAATTGTTGTTAAAAAGTTACTTTATAAGAGAAAATATTCTTGAAGAGCTATTATTAATTTACGGCACTATAAGCAATGCATTTTTTATAAATTGATGCTCACCATAAGCTCAGGATATTAGAGTTATTAGCGATAATCTTTTTTTACCACATTTATTTAACTAAACTAAAAGCAGTGTTAAAAGAACATGAATTAAAAATCAAGAATTTGGACTTTTTTATTATGAATATATATAAACAATTTTAATTCTTTCGTATCTTGCGCTGTTTTTCCCAAAATATCATTTTTCCATTTTTAATTTCATTTTTCATTATTAAAACAAAAACTGCTTATCGTATCAAATGAAGAGACACAACAATTTTATAGCTTCTTTTTGGGTAAACAACATTTTTGTTTGAATGGTCTTTCGTAACTTCTGCTGCTCTTTCGAATATTAAATTTTTATTATTTTTAATGTGGTTTTAGAGGAATAAAGCAAAAGCTATGCGTTCTTATAAAATTTGAAGAATGAATTTATAGATATTATTTAGTTACATAATTTTCAAATTGCAGCATTTTGCTTCAAAATCTTATGCTATTTTTCGAAATATAAGGACTTTTTTAATATTGAATTTTTAATAATTTTTAATCGATATTTTTCAATATTGCAATATAATCTATTTTAATTTCCGTTTAATGTTTAATTTCAAAAATAAAGAATCATGCAAAATTTTCCCATAAATCTGAATACAATTCTTTTTTTTCAATCCTTTCATATATGTTAAAGCTTCTAATGTTTTTAAATTATTAAAATTTTTCATACATTTTTTTTTTATTCTGCAAAATTAAAAAATTGTATTAAAATCTTTCAAACCCTTATTTAACGATTTCAGAAATCGTTTTAAATGTTTTGAAATCCTTTCAAATATTCTCTTAAAATTAAATAATTAGATAAAAAATCACGGCCATTTCTCGTAGAAATCTAGAAAAAAAATTTTATTTCTTTAAAAGGCTCACGACGTTCCGAAGGTAACTTATAAGGTTTGATTATTTCTTAATCGTTACAAAACTTCTTATTATCTCTTTTTATTACTCATTGTTCTAAAATAATGTATTATGGCAAACACTTGAAATTTTTTTTTCAATTATGACAAATAAAATGACATTATTTGTAATATTTTTCAATGACGCATGCATCTTAAAATATTTTATAATTTGAAAGTTTAATCTATACCAAAATCTAAAAAAACATTTTTTTAATGTTTGAAAAAGTTCATGATTTAGTGAAAATTTAAATAAAAGTAAATTACTCAATAGCGAACCAATGGGCTAATAAACAAAGCAGAAAATAGAAAACAATGAAAATATATCCAAATTACAAGCTACCTAAACAATCCGTTTTAGAAAAGAATAATGGTAATAGTAATTGAAAAAATACATATGGAAAATAAGGTTATCTAGAAGTTTACATTACTTCAAATTATTATTTTTTTAAATATCGTCACATACATTTTTTCTAACAACTAAATTATACCGTGTATATTGTGTGTATGTATCGCAGCCTACATATTTTTGTTTGCAGTTTCTGATGAAAGAAGAATCTTTTACTCATTTATCTGATAACAAATTTTAATTTCCTCCTAGATTTTTTATTCTGACCTCTAGATAATTTCATATTGATTATTGTCAATCATGAGAATTTAAAGATGTAATTTTTATTTTGAAAAAATTATTATTTCAACGACAATTTTGTTTATTTATAACCGTTGGTCTTGAATTTTCTTATCGCGTGCCTGGGCATACAAAAATTGTAAACATAGTAGGATGAAAAATGCATACTCAAAAGCTGCTTTTTTATTGAGGACCGGAGGTACTACTTTTGACCTCCAGAGGTCATGTTTAAACTGTAAAAAGAGAGACGAAATCGTCAGACTCTATTATTTCCATTTGAACAATTAAATTATAATACCGATACTGAATGTACTTTTTCTAATGTCACGTGTGCTTTTTGAACTTAAAAAATTTATCTTGAATACACATCACTATGTCAATAGGAGAAAAGAATAATTTTTTTGAAGGTCAAGGTGGAGCCATTTCTTATCTTCTCGGTCCTCTCGTAATTTCGAATTAGTTAGTTTTATTAAACACTTAGACTTTGTCTTCTATTCTATTCTTTATTTCTCTTTTATTTAGCATTATTTAATTTACCTGAAAATATCGAAAAATAAAAACATTGCCTTTTTATTGTTCGAACAAAGTTAAGAATCATAAACATTTTTGACAGCCTTAAAATGGCAATGTATTAGTGGCCTCCAAATTATTAATACACATTCAGGGTCTGTTTGCCCTACTTTTCAACAAAGATCTGTTTTCGATTTTTAAAATTTTTTCCGCTTGAAATTTGTTGTCAGTTCCCACAGAAAATTTAAATTATTTAGCAAACCTGAAAAAAATTATTTGCCCTGAATTTTTTCCTTACGCATAAAATACAATTTTTAAAACTGAACCAACTGCTAATAATTATTAAAAATTACTATCTTGATTAATCAAGATATTTTCTAATTTAATTCTAAAAAGCAACTAACTGCTTATTAAAAAATGAATAAACTTTTTTATGACTGTATATAGCAACAAAAAAGGTAGTCACATTGGTAGAAGTGAAAGATAGAAAAATTGAACAAAATAATTTGCTGGTGTAATATTGTTAAATTTATATACAGAATAAGAAAACATTCTTCTGAAATTAAAAGCATGTCCTAGCTGTTTCCATTTTCAAAGCGCTGACAACTGAGTGTTTGCACAAAATTAAGAAAAATGAAAATTTTTTAAAATTTCAATGCAGCAATGGTCGATGAATAAATTATGAAGATCAAAGATGCTTATGTGCTATTTTTCAACAGAATTCTGTTCTCGATTTAAAAAATGTATTATCGTTATTTGGATTTTGTGAGATTCCAGCGCTAATTATTTTTTTCCGCTTAAAAAAAATTGTTTCTAATAGGTAAAACACTTACAGAATTTATTGTTTTTTAAAATAATATTAACTTTCGCGAATGCTAAAAAGCCGCGGTTTTTCTAAAATAATTAATTGTTTGTATACTTTGACCTTGCAGTAAGATAAAAATTAATAAAATTGAAAAAAACTTAATTATTTAAAAAATTATTATTTTTTTAAACCTGTTTTATCCTGTCGTATTGCTATCTAGTTCCAGTTTCTTCTAGAATTTTTCACTTTTTGGAACTTTTTGCTTCGTAAGGTTATATTAAATGCAAGTTAACTAATACAATTTTTAAGCAAATTTATTATTGTTCATAACATATGCTTTGAGACAATTGCTAAAAAATTGGAATTTTTTTTGAAATTTGTATATCTACTTTTGTTTTTTAGGTATGAACAAAGAATAAATAAAAAATAGAAACATATATTGTTTGAAGCATAACTTTATTTTCTTTATAATATATTTATCTGAAATAACACAGATATTTAAAATATTTTTCGCATGTTCTATATAGAACATACGAAACGGAAAATTCCCTTGAAGATGTTCCTGTGAAATTTTTTTGAAATTATATTATTTAATATTTGTTATTAAATAAAAAGCTAAATCTTCTACAAATAGACAAAAAATTAAATTTTTTAGGAAAAACCCGAAACCCTCTGCCACGAATACAATAAAAGATTTTTATTTTGACCCTTCATAAATTACTGACGTTTTTTGGAATTTATACCCTTTTGTTAAAAAATAGCCCCTTGATACTTCGCGGATAAGGTATTGTCAAAAAATAGTGTTTTTGAGAATTTTACAATATCTATAGTCTGCGATTTTTCGACTTCTTCAAAATTTCAATAGAGATTTTTGGGCTCCATCCCTTAAGGTTTAAAACAACTGCTTGATATCAGGCAAATACAATTTTGTCAAAAAGTAATCTTTTTTAGATTTTCGCAGTTTAAATAAATTCTGATTTTCGGACCACTCAAAACTAACAATATTGATTTTTGGGTTCGAATTCTTAACGTTCAAAAACAACACCTTGACACCACGCAGATATTAATTTGTCAAAAAACAAGTTTCAATTTTTTTTAGAATATCAATAGAGTTTCTTATTTTCAGGCCAATACCAACATTTAACACCAGTTTTTAGGTTCCTGTTCTTAATAATAAAAAAGCCCTTGATACCAAGAAAGTGAAACTATTCTTTTTGTCTCCTATCTTGATTGGTGAAAAAAAAACTTGATGCCAGGTGGATATATCTGTAAAAAAATATTGTTTTAAAGAACTTCACAGTGTTAATAGTCCTTGATTCTTAGATCAAGAGCAAAAAAGGCTCAAAATTATTTTCGGTTTTGTTTCTTCAAGGTTTGAATTTTTATTGAGAGGGTGGTTTTTTTACACGGGGACGGTTTTGAGATTTTTTTGTTGCATTCGAAAGCCAAAAATAAGCCTAAAATTCGGATGCTTTTTGTTCTTTTTAAATTTTATTTTTGGCAAGGAGGTGACTTTTTTGCACATAAGGGTACACTTTTGTAATTTTTTTCGTTCGTTCGAGAGCCCAAATCAACTAAAAGCTTGTGTGTACTTTGTTTTTTTTTTAAATTGAGTTTTTACAATGAAATAGTTTCATTGTTAGTAAGGGACATTTTTAAAAATTAATTGCTTACTTGTTCAAGTGAAGAGAAAAGGCCCAAAATTATGTCCTGTTTCGTTTTTGTTATTTTTGTTATTTGGGAATTTGGGTTAGGCTGAAGAAACTGTTTTTTTTTACCCTCGGATTTTTTTATTAAAAAATGGTATACGTGACTTTTGTTAAATTCTTGCTGTTTATAATTTTGTAAAATTTCGTGACATTTCTGTGAGTGTTCAACTTCAAGAGATTTTAATGAGGTTAAATAAATCTAGTGTCTAAACAATATTTTTTTCCTATTTCAAAGAACTATTTAGTAAAGGCGTATGTTTTTGGTGGTGATTCAGCATATTATTCAAAGTTTGAAATTAGGTTCTTCCAAATTTTTCAATATAGCATTTTCTTGTATCGAATTTTCCTACTTTCACGTGTCCCATTTATGGCGCATTCGTCTAGTGAAAATAGACACATATTTCTTATCAACACGATAGTATTAAAAAATCATTTTTATTTTTTAAAGAAGAAGAAAAAAGTCCTCATTTAAAATCATTTCTTTTTCATTTCTTAGAAAAGTAAATTCACATTAAATTAAAAAACGAAAATTAAAAAGAAAACTTCTTAGAATGAAACCTAAATTGTTTCTGGGTATGGATAAACAAAGTAAATTTCAAAAACGAATTAATGAAAAATACTTGGAATTTCCAGTTGTTTTCGAAACTTCTGTTATTCTGACCTACTTTTCCATCTGGCCGTGAAACTTTTGGAAGAAATAATATTTCTCGTAAACATGTTTTCTACTAGAGTCAAATCCACATCAAATGCGGATGTTAGACTTATCATTTTGGGTCAGTTTGTTTAGATTAAAAGGTTACTGAGTCAAAAATCTCAGTATATAAGTCGCTGGAAATTAGTACTTCGAAATTAGTATTTTTGTATACACTTTCATCATGGAGCTGTTATTTCTCTTTTTGGCGGCACTACCGTTCGGTGAGTATACGTTAGAAAATTAAATTAAACAAACTTTATGTGCCTTTAAATGCCTTTAAATGCAAGAGATTGGTCAGCATTTTTAGCTTTATAAATTATAAACTGGAATTTTATTATTTTAATTAAAAAGCTTTATACGCAGTTAAAAAGGAATATAGAGTGAACTCAGGTGAACTATCCATTACTGGGACAGTTATGAAAAGCTAACCCACATGAACACAATTTAAAATAGTTAATTAATTTAAATGGATATTTTTTAAGCTAGTCAGATCGCCCATTAGTGGGACAAAATTTTTGGGGTATATCATTAAGTGGGACACCAAATAAGCCAATTCCTTTGTCTTTTAATAAAATTCATATATCAACAATAGGGCGGAGTGAAAATTATCAAATTAGTCGAATCGTTTGAACTGAGCAAAAAAATTAGTGGGTTTTTAACCGAAAAAAGTAAAAAAAAAAATTGAAATCGGTTAATATCTTGTGTTTCCTTTTTTTAAGGGAAAATTCCAAATTTTGAAAATTTTAAAAAATTTTCCCATTGCTTCGAAAATTATAGAGAATTTTTTCAATGTTGAGTTTTTGCTACTGATAATAATAAAAAATTATAAATTAAACAAATTTTTTGCTCAATTTAGAATTTTTTGAAAATCGCCAAAAACATGTTTTTTGAATTAAGTCCTATGCAAAAATTTTAAATAAAGTTGAATATGATGTAATTACATGTTTATTGGCCATTTTCAAACAATTCTAAAGTCAGAAAAAAAAATTTTTATATTAATAATTTTTTATTATTCAGTAGCAAAAACTGTCTATACAAAAAATTCGCCATAATTTTCGAAAGAATAGGAAAATTTTTGGAATTTAAAAAATGTTTAATTTTCAAATCAAAAAAGGAAACAGAAAATAGTAATTGATTTAAAATTTTTTTTCGAATGTCAACCTACAAATTTTTTTTGCTCAGCTCAAACGATTCGACTAATTCAAACATTTTCACTCTGCCTTAATCAACATATTAACATTTTTCTTAACAAAATAACAAAATATTATTAAATTAAATTAATTAAAATAAAAAATATTGTTTATAAGCTCGACGCTTGTCGTTCAATTGAATATTTATTCGAAAAAAGTTGTTTGAAGTAGTTTATTGAGACCTCCAATTCTAACCTCAAATTTTCTCCCCTCCTTGGGTAAGTAATTCAAAAGAAACTCATAAATTTAATTTTTAATTAAATCAGTAAGTATACATTCATAATTAATGTTAAATATCATAAATATTGATAAGATTAATATTATATATTTAATTGCAAATTCAAATTTTTTGTTACGCATTTTGATATAGGATGCATCTTAATTAAAATTAGTACATAAATTCAAAAAAGTATTTGAACAATTTAAATTATTTGTTGTTTGAAAATTTTATTATTTGGTTGACAACTTTATTTACTGAAAAATCCTTTTAATTAATATTGCAACTATTTTGTTGAAAATTCGTCGTTTTGGTTTAAAATTGATCTTTTTTATTTAAAATTTCATCATTTTTAGCAAAAATCCATCTGTTTGGTTAAAAAAATATTTTTTCTTTTTTTAATGAAAAATCTTATTTGGTTGACAAATCATTTTTTTGCCGAAATTTTATCTGTTTTTGTTACAAGATGAACTGTTTGAGTCAAAATTCTTTTTTTTGTAATCAATGAAGTTTTTTCAATGAATTTAATGGTATTTAATTTATATTTAAAACATTTTTTGGTTAAAATATCAACTATTACAATTTTTGTTGAGTATTTATATTATTTGGTAGAGAATTAGTCTTTTCCATTTCAAAAATTAACAATTTGCTAGAAAATTGAAGTATAAGGTTAATCAGAAAAAGGTGGATTCTGATCAACAAATATTATAGTTGATATTTTAACCAAAGATTGACAGTAATTGAAAGAAATTGAAAGAATTTGAGTTCAAAAAAAAAAAGAATTTTCAATAAAACTGTTAAAGCCTCAACCCAAACAGATTAATTTCCAATCAAAGTTGCCTTTTTGCTCATGTAAGATAAAATTCATGATTAAAAAGATAAATTTTAGCAATTTTCAGCAACAGCTTGTCCCGGTTTAGGCAACTTCGTCAAGAATTTGTCCAAATGTGGGGCATTAAAATATTCATAACTTATTGAATAAAATCTCTTAAAAAGAGAAGTTTTGTGGTTCGATTCCCAATAGAGTGAAGATGGAGTAGGATCTTTTTTTCAAGAAATAATTTTAATTTAAAAATATTATTTTCCATCTAGTCTTATTAAGACGTTAAGCATTTTCTGTTATTGAAGATTCTTAACTTGATCGATATTGTGTATATTTTCTGCCTTCATGGTTTTCAGGGTTAATCTACTGTCGGTAAGGTACAATCTTTGATGATGTAGCAGATAAATTAAAAATTTTTAATAATTACTTGTACCATTAACACCTAGGTAAAAATTAGCGTTATGTTCTTAAATTAATAGTTCTTATTCTGATCCCTCTAATAGCTTAATTGGAAAAGCACCTGACCGGAAATCAGAAGTTTTGTGGTTCGATTCCCAATAGAGTGAAGATGGAGTAGGATCTTTTTTTCAATAAATAATTTTAATTTAAAAATATTATTTTCCATCTAGTCTTATTAAGACGTTCAGCATTTTCTGTTATTGAAGATTCTTAACTTGATCGATATTGTGTAGATTTTCTGCCTTCATTGTTTTCAGGGTTGATCTACTGTCGGTAAGGTACAATCTCTGATGATATAGCAGATAAATTTTAAATTTTAAATAATTACTTGTACCATTAACACCTAGGTAAAAATTAGCGTTATATTCTTGTATTAGGAGTTCTTATTCTGATCCCTCTAATAGCTTAATTGGAAAAGCACCTGACCGGAAATCAGAAGTTTTGTGGTTCGATTCCCAATGGAGTGAAGATGGAGTAGGATCTTTTTTCCAAGAAATAATTTTAATTTAAAAATATTATTTTCCATCTAGTCTCATTAAGATGTTCAGCATTTTCTGTTATTGAAGATTCTTAACTTGATCGATATTGTGTAGATTTTCTGCCTTCATGGTTTTCAGGGTTGATCTACTGTCGTTAAGGTACAATCTCTGATGATATAGCAGATAAATTTAAAATTTTTAAAAATAAATAGCAGTTGTAAATTCAAAAGAACTTCAAAAATACTAGAAAATGTTTACAAATATGATTTATGATGGAATATAAAAGATACTCGACGATATTCATTATTATCTCAGTAATGGTCAGTTTACCTTATATTTTCCAATCTTAATAAAAAAATAGCATCTTTATAAAAATGGTTTCGGTGGAATGTGTTATGTAAATTCTGTGTTATGTGGAGAGGGTCTCATTTTTTGAGGGTCCATCAACATCAACGATTTGCAACTCTTTCAATCTCAATCTAAACAAATTTCGCCTCATAGAGTTTCAATAGGATTTTCACCCTATTTTGGTTGATCGTTTGTATTACATTCTCATCAGAGAAGGTATTAGATTTGTGTAAAATTTGACCACCCCAGTTTTTTGTCAAATGTCCACGTTTTGCGACACCTTAAATCCGAAAAACAGGTTTTTACGAATGTGTATGTCTGTATTTCTGTGTTTATGTATGTCTGTATGTATGTATGTATGTATGTATGTATGTGTGTGTGTGTGTGTGTGTGTATGTATGTATGTATGTATGTATGTATGTATGTATGTATGTA
>NC_046659.1:107709421-107730680 GCF_010883055.1 Belonocnema kinseyi
TATGTATGTATGTATGTATGTCTGTCTGTCTGTCTGCGAACACGATAAATTTTGAAAAAATTAATCTATCAGATTGGCCTTTTAGTACACTTGTTTAATGTCCTAAACTAAAGGTCAAGTTCGTTAGCCAGCCATTTTGGATGAAAATTCAAAAAGTGGGCACATTTTGAATATTTTTGAGATTACTTCTTCAAAAATTCAAAAATTCTCTGTACAATAATTCATAGTATTAAAAAATTTGAACAATTTATTTAAATGCCTTTTTTCATAATATCAAAAATTACCAGAGTTATAGCATTTACAAAATTCCAAAAAACACACGAAAATGAACATTTTAGACCAAATAACGCACGATATTAAAACAAGTCAAGGCAAGAAAAATGTTGCTTTTTAAATGCCCTACAAGATTATTATAACAATTTTTTTGAAATATTAAAATTTCATATTTTGACAGCATACAAAATTATTAAAAATTCAAAAATTACATTTTTCTGTCAATCTATGCAAAATACGCTGAAAGATGAAGAGACAAAAATTGTCCATTCGAAAAAGATCTCCAAATTTGTTATTAACCACTTTTTGATAGGATCTATAATTTTGGCTCTAATCATAAAAAACATGATTAACAGTAAAAAACAAAAAAATTTGCCCGCTTCGTGGGCACATTCTGATCACAACTTTTGTCATTTAATTTCTTGTTCGTCTCGTGTGTAGGGTTTCAAAAAATTTAATTAATAATTTGTTATTTTTTCATCATAATACATTCTCATCAGACAAGGTATTAGATTTGCGTAAATTTTGACCCCCCTCCCAGTTTTTGTCAAAAATTTACGTTTTGAGACCCCTTGAATCCGAAAAATAGGTTTTGACGAATATATCTCTCTGTCTTTATGTCTGTCTGTCTACGAGCACAATAACTTTTAAACAAAATAATCTGTTAGATTGGCCTTTGATACACTCTTCACTCTTTTAGTGTCCTAAGCTAAATGCCAACTTCGTTGGTCAGCCATTTTGGATAAAAATTCTAAAAGTGAGCGTATTTTGAAAGTTTTTGAGACTACATTTTTTCATGATTTGAAAGTTTTCTGTACACTTGCTCATAGTCCTCGAAAAGCGAAATGTTAATTTTCGAAAGCCCTACAAGATTATCGTAACAACTTTTTGGACTTTTTCGAAAAATTGACCATTCAAATTTTGATCAGACAAAAAGCAATAAAAAATTTTATTTTGTTGTCAACTGTGCAAGGTAGGCAAAAAATTATAAGATAAATATTATACACCCAAAAAATATCTACATTTTTGGTAAAATGACACAAGATATAAGAGAAAGGTTTGTTAACCCAAAAAAAATTAAAATTTTTTTAAAAATTATTTCCTGATAAAACGCGTGGTTTTCGTTTTAATCGTAAAAAATAACATTATAAATAATGAAATTGACTGCTTGGAGAAACGGTACAAGACAAATTAAAATATTGATAAGGGCGTATGTTCCAAAACGTAACTACAAAATTCCCTTCGCCTATTTTTTTCATATGACAAGCCGTTTTTTTAAAACTTTTAGCATACCAAAATTTACCAGTTTTTTTTAGTCTCCTAAAAG
The DNA here is from genome assembly GCF_010883055.1 of Belonocnema kinseyi. NCBI lineage: Eukaryota > Metazoa > Arthropoda > Insecta > Hymenoptera > Cynipidae > Belonocnema > Belonocnema kinseyi. The sequence goes on from NC_046659.1 coordinate 107,711,022, forward strand.
GCTTTTTTCTCATTTATATTTTCAAATTCAAAACATGAAAAATAAACAAACATTATAATTCAAAGTTTTTAAAGCGTCCTTTCTGAATCACGGAATTTGATACGGAACCATTCTTTAAAAAATTAAAAACGTAGAAGCTGAATAGTTTTATGATAATATCTTATAAAATAAATATAATATTTTAAAAAATACTGAAATGTACAATTTTCAATTAGTTTAAAATAATTTTAGTATAACATTTCCAAAAGAAATTATTTAAACTAACCACTTTCAAAATAAATGATTTCTACATTTTGTACAATGACAATTCAATAAATTCAAAAATGAGTTTGAAATTAATTAGAGAAAAATTAAAGAAACTTCAAAAGAATTTGATCAAATGCCTCCAAATTTAGGGTGAGTTTTAAAGACTTCAAGATGAACGAAATAAAAACTTTAAAAAATTTTATCACATGAATAGAATTGAGTGAATTTAGAAGAATGTAAAAAACTTAGGATAAACTATTAATAATTTAAGGTGAATTCAAAATTAATTGCAAAAAATATTTTCAAATTTTTTAAAACGGGACAATGAAATTTCGTTTGTTTTAATACCAATGCAAGTTACGAAATATAATAATATACATTTATGGGAAAAATATAAAATTTCAGGGATAAACTCGAGTGCGAAGCACGAGACACGTGATGAGAATGTGTTCGTTAAAGCCGAAGGAGCTTTAACAAAAGAGAATTCACAATCATTAAATTACTGTTGTCGATACTTTTATCTTTAGTTTTAAATAATATGTGAAGAAAAGTCGAACGCGAACACTGTGGGCGCAGATTTTATAAACAAATTTCTAAAACGAAATAACCTCAGCTTTTTAGGCATACTTGTTTCTTTGTCCATAATAATTGTAATTAATAAATACCCTTGATGTCCAAAATTTATTTTTTCATAATATTTGCCAAATATTTTCATTTTTCTCAAAAATGGGGAGATTTCTACTAAAACAAATGAATTTTTTAATAAAAAAGAGAAGTTTAAAAAAATAGTTCAATTTTCATCAAAAAAAATTTAGTTGACTTTTCAACACCAAAACAGGAACTTTAAATAACAAGCCAATTTTCAATACAGTCGTTGAATTATTACCAAAATCTGAAACATGTAATATTTTTAAGATGGAATCTTTTGTAAACGAAATGAAACAATTTAGAATAAAATTGAAAAATCTTCAATTCATTCTGCTTAATAGTTATTTAAATTCATAGAAATTCCCTGCTTCACACAAGATTTTTTAAATTTAATTTTTGACTTTTCCCTGACCAATGAATTTCCCTGAGTTTTTTAAAAATCGTTTTTGGCAAAGTTTGTTTTTCATTCACCAGGTTTCTTTGGGGTATAAAGTTAAATATATAATAAATTTCTATAAAATTACCGGGACTTACGTATATTTATGGTTTTTCAAAAATTCAAAAATTCAAAATTTTCTATGGAAAAATAGAGAAACGTACAAGATTAATAAATTTTAAAAGTTGGAAGCAGAATTCTGTTGAAAATTATTGCATAAGTACACTAAAAATACATAAGGGACACTTATTGTGTAGAAATTTATTATTAATTTAACTTTACACGCCAACGAACACTATTACGTGAAAAACTAACTTAACTAAAAACAATTTTTTTTATGTCAAGGAAATATATTAGCTAGGGAAAACTCAGAAATTAAAAAAAATCTTTTATCAAGCGGGGAAATTCTATAACTTTCCAAAAATTTCAAGTGCCACAAATTTGAAAATTTTCAATTTTATTTAAAACTGTTTTATTTAGTTTATAAAAGATGCCAGATTAAAAATTCGAAAAATTTAAAATTATATTGAAAATTCAACTACTTTATTGAAAATTTACTAATGACCGCATCCATTTCAAATCAGACAGGGCCTAATTTAAATCTTAGTTGACATGAAATCTTTGAACCTCTCAAAGGCAAAATGTGTTGTTTTTTATAAGAAATGAGGCGATACGTATTTTATCGATTTGCAAACAGACGTTTTTTTGAAAAGGTATGCGTATTTGAATGTTGTACTTTTTTTAAACACGAGTTTCTTTCTCTAAACGTCTATAACTTTCGGTCTACTGGAGAGATTAATTATTTTCTTTCCAATTCTAATAGCGTTTAATGTTTTTTTTTAAATCCGCCAGAAAATTGAAAAATAGTTTAAAATTAACAAAATAACATTTTTGGTCCATTTTTTTTAAACTTTTACTTTGATAATGGAGATATCTGGTTTAGTTTGCAGCTTGCTAAAGAAATTTTGTAGTCAGGAAAATTATTTTTTGTTACAAATTGATTTTCTACTTTTTCTTTGAAACAATGATAGATATGAAAAAATGTTAAAATAAAAGTTTGCCTGTCTGAAAAATTTCTACGAAAAATTTCACTTGTTCTTTGCGATATTTTTCGTAGTTCAAGAAAAAAATTCAGAAACTCCATTTTCCGGGAAAAATACCTTTTTTATTTTTCTAAATATTTTTTAAGGTTCTGACTAATAAAAGAAAGGCCTTTAAGTAGTACCATGTGGGCTAAACTAGTTTTGAGACCGGCAAAACAATTTTTTCTCTATAAATGTAGTTTTTGAATTTTTTTGGAGAACTATGAAAAATATCGTAAAAGAATAAGAGACATTTTTGTAGAACATTTTCAGGCCTGAAAACTTTTATTTCGACATTTTCTCTCATCTATTATTGTTTCGAACAAAAAGTACAAAATTCATTTACAACAAAAAAGAATTCTCATGGCTGGAAAAGCTATTTTGCAAGCATCAAACTTACAAGATATCTTCATTATCAAATAACAAGTTCAAAAAAAAGAAAAAAATTGACAAAAAGTTTAAAGTTGGGTTTTTTTGAAAAAATATCTCAATCGGGCCACAAATTATAGAGGTTTAAAGAAAAAAAATCTGGTTTTTTATAAAAAAAGAGCATGCAATTCGAATAGCATAACTTTTTTTTAAATTCTGTTTGAAAATCAGAAAAATAAGTATCGCCTAATTTCCTCTACAAAACAACATATTTAACTCTCGAGAGGTTCTGCGATGTCAAGTGTTTTCAAAATTCAAAAAATTAAGAAGATTTTCTGCAAAACTCGACCTCGTAATTTTTAAAATAATTTTACAAAATTTTTTTAACATAAGGGAGACGTGTCTATTCTTTTTTGAGAACTAAACCATTTTTGAGACTCAACATTTTTTTTTCTTAAGACCTAATTTTGAAATTTTTGTCCTAAGTGGTGCAAAATATCACAAAACAGTAAGATGCCTTTCTGCTAGAATTTTCCTAGGCATGCAAACTTTTATCTAAAAATTTTTTTGTGTCTGTTGCTGTTGATAAAAAGATAAGAGAAATATATATTTTAAAACTCACAGGATGTCTTCATTATAAAAGGCCAAATTAAAAAAAAAATATATATATATATATATATGCAGAAAAGTGCCTAAAATTATAAAACAAAGTTTAATCATCTGAATTGGATAAATATTTATAGAATTTCAAAGCAAAGATTGTTAATAATTTTCTTTTTTAAATATACGTCAAAATATCATTCTAGCCATTTATCTAAAGTAAATTGTTAAACAAACAACAAATCACTATTTCGATAAAAACACGAACAAAGCTATATGTTTGGAAATCACATATTTGGGTGAGAAGCAGACATAAATATGAAAAGGAGAATATTATTTTTTTAGAACAAATAAAAAAAATCAAGTGAAAAACATAATTTAAAAACGTTCTAAAATCATCTTTTATTTTTTGAGGGTATAGTATCAGTTTCAAAAATTACCTGTAATATTTTCGGAAACTTGTAAATATTTTGAAATTGAATTTTGGAATATTTATGGCAAATTACCATAAATTAATAAAAAATTTCATAAATATCCGGGAATTTATCAAAATGTTTCAAATTGAATTTTGAGTAATTTATGGTAAGTTACCATATTAAGCTGTGAAATTTCAATACATTTCCGGAAATTTATGAACATTTTTAAATAAAATTTTGGAAAATGTATAGTAAGTTACCATATTTACCTGTGAAATTTCAATAAATTTTCGGAAATATATAAACATTTTTAAATACAATTTTGGATAATTTAAGGTGGGTTATCATAAAGATCCTATAATATTAGCATAAATAACTGACCAATTTCATGAATTTCCTTAAATTTATACAAATTTATCAAATTGAATTTTGGTAAATTTGTGGTTAGTTACCATATTTACCTTTAATATCACCATAAATAACTACATTTTTTATAATATTCAGGCAATTTATACCAATGTTCAAAATGAACTTTTAAGAAATTTAAGGTAAGTTACCATACTTACCTATGAAATTTCCATAAATGACAGAAGATTTCAATAATCATCCGCGAATTCATAAACATATTTTAATTGGATTTTGGAATATTTATGGTGAGTTACTAGAAACTATGGGTAATATTACCATAAATTACCAAACAATATAATAAATTTCCGGAAAATTATAAAAATGATTAAATTTTAATTTTTAGTTATTTATGGCAAGTTGCCATATTTGCCTGTGGAATTTCAATACATTTCAGGGAATTTTAGAACATTTTAAAATATAACTTTGAATACTTTATAATAAGTTACCATTAATTACCTGTAATATTAATAATTAATCAATAACCAAAGATTTTCATAAATTTTCGAAATTTATCAATATGTTTCAAATTGAATTTTCGGAAATTTGTGGTAAATTACCATATTTACCTGTGAAATTTCAATAAATTTCGGGAAATTTATAAACATTTTCAAATTTAAAAAAATTTAACTAATTTTTTTATAATTTTGAGGAAATTTATAACAATGTTCAAAATTAACTTTTAAGTAATTTATGATAAGTTACCATATTTACCTATCAAATTACCATAAATGACAGAAGATTTCAAACACCATCCGAAAATTTAAAAACAGTTTTTAATTGAATTTTGGCAGCATTTGGTAAGTTACCATAAACTAACTGTATTATTTCCATTATTTACCGACAAATTTCAAAAGCTTCCGGGAATTTATAAAATGTTTAAATTTGAATTTTGAGTAATCCATGGTAAGTTGCCATAGTTGCCTGTGAAATTGCAATAAATTTCCGGAAATTTATAAACATTTTGAAACATAATTTTGGACAATTTATGGTAAGCTACCATAAATAACCTGTAATATTAACATGAATAACCGACCAATTTCATGAATTTCCGCAAAACTTATAAAAATGTTTGAAATTGAATTTTAAGAAATTTTTGGTAAGTTACCATAAATTACATGTAATATTAACATAAATTGCAAAAAAAAATTTTATAAATTTATTGAAATTTATCAACATTTTAAAATATAATTTTAGAAAAATTATAGTATGTTATGTTAAGTATGGTAAGTTAAATTACCTGTTACTTTAGCATAAATAACCCAAAAATTCAATGAATTTCCGGAAATTAAAAAAAACATTTCAAATTGAATTTTGGAACACTTGTGGTAGATTAGAATAAACGAGCTCTGATATTAACATAAATTACGAAATTTTTTATGAATTTTCGGAAATTTATAAAAATGTTAAAAATTTAATGTTCGCTAATTTACGGTCATAAATATCCCGTAAAATTACCCTAGATCATGCTTCCTTTATTCGAAATCTAATATAGGTTGAAATCATGACTGCATTCCGGGAAATGTCTAATTATCAATATGCTATAAAAAAATATCCTAAGTCGAGAAAGTCCCTTTTCTCGCCCTAGGTGCATAATATACTATTATAAGTTAAATGTGAAAAAATATTTTTCCAGAAAATATAATTTAATCGAAAGAATAGTTTGAAATCATATCTCATATTTAGGAAATTTAAAAAAAAAACAACAGAAGTTATAACATCGAAATTCTTCACCAGTATCAAAAGTTCCTATCATTAATATACACATCATTTTTTTAATTTCCAGGATTGGCAAAATCCTTGCATACAAAATTTATTACGGAAGACCCATACACGCCAGAAGAAGTATTGCAAGTGTTGTTTGATATCGAGGATAAGGATTTGTATGATATGTGTGGCGCAGATGTTGACAAAAATATAAGGTCAGAGAATATCATAAAAGCAGTTTCAGAACTTCAAGATGCAGCAGTAGCTCTTGGGAAAATACAGATTGCTGAAAATTGGACTGGAAAAGTTGCAAAAGATAAATGTGTGGAAAATGAACGTTTCACCAAGGCGAAAATAATGGTCATAAAAGCAGCGTTGCCATGCGTGACGATGGACGACCTGCCCGCTCTTCTGGACTTCGCTAATGATCAGACTTGCCCGGACGTGTAAGAAATTAATCAACTCTGAGCTCTTTTAAATAAATTTTATATAAAAATCTTTTATTTTCACCTATATTTTACTACGGGTCAATTCGCCCCTTTTTCCAAAAAATTATTTCCCTAGCTGTTGATAATCGGTCAAAGTTAACGCATGGCCCCTGGCTCTTGAAGCTGGAATTTTTAAATGGAAAAGCTCAGTTTCCGAAAAAATGTTAATTATATTAATGATAATTTTAAAAACAATTTTCCATTGAAAAAATAATTATAAAATTATATAATTATAAAATAATAAAATACTGAATAATGAGAGATACAGTGTAAGCGTTTCAAAATACCAAAATTTGTTTCTACCTTTCCTAAGAAAAGAATCAAGTAGATGATAAATAATTGTCTACGCAAGTGAATAATAGTCCTTGTCAAATGGCCTAAAAAAGAAATAATCTTCTTAAAATTAATTAATTATATCATTTATCTCGAAAAATAATAACTTTTAAAAAATTCAAAGCAAAAAAAATTGTTTAAATAATCGATAGTAGCCTAAATAGAACAATATTTGTTAAAATGGTTGAAAATTGATATATTTAAATAAAGATAATTTATGTTAAAAAAATTCAAAAAATGACCGTCTTTAGCATGAATACAATAGGGTTGAGACCGCCAAAATTAAAGTTACTAGCTATACAAATATTTGTTGAATATTTCTTAAGAGATAACTAAGCTTTAACTCACGAAAATTTAATTTAAAGTAATTATTTTGCCTTTTTTCGAAATGCGAGTTTTTTCCCTTGAAATTCACTATTTTAATTTAAAAAGCCCGTATCACGGGTTGATATTGACGATTTTAAACCAAATAATTTTTTTTTCAAAAAACGAAAAAATAGGAGGGGAGGGGCGATCAAAAGAAATCGAATAATTCCATGGATTTCATATATTTTATATATATTTCTATAGTTTCTGTAGAAAATGAGATTGAATGGTCTTCACGAAAAAATATTCTAAGAAAATTAATATTGGCCTATAATTATTTTGCTATAATTTTTTCGCCGTTGCAGGGAATACATTTTATAAAATCATTTTTACAAACAAAGGAGTAAGAAATAATAAAAATTCTAATAAATGATTGTCTCCCTTGAGAACTCTCAAATCCGTAGATATCTGACAACAATTTTTTTTAAGTTCTCTGGAAATTTGATAAAATCTTTCAAAATCCCTGTTAATTTTTGAGATTCGTGCCTTTTTAATTTAAAGATCAAAGCATCGAAAACTGTAATTTTCTGATTGTGAATTCTCTATCGTTAAAGCTCCTTCGGCTTTAAGAAACAGACTCACATTACTTATTCTTCTCTTGTTGTTAAAATTAAAAAATTCCTTGTGTTTTTTTCCTGAAATTTTATTTGTTTATTTTTAAGATTATTTATCACAATAGAAATAAAAACCATTCATTCTATCGAAAAATGGTTTTCAGAAAATTTCTACATAAAATTCATGCAAATAATCTTTTCATCCACATTTTATTGTATCTCATGTCGTTTGTTTTTAAATTGAGTATAAAGAACGTGTCCTGTCAAAAAATAATTCAGATTGCTTTTTAAAACTTCTTTTGTTTATTTTCGTCTAATTCTAATGTTATTATTTAATAGAGAAGAAAATTTGATTTGTAGGTAATTGTTCAATAATGAGCAATAGTTATGTTCTTTATATTTTGCTACCACAACATAATTCGTAAACTTTCTTAAATTTTTAAGAGATAAGAACAATTTAATTATAGGCAACACATTTTTTGTAAGAATTTTTAAAAAATTGATTTTGAGACGATTTTTTGAATTTTTCAGTATTACAAATTTGTAAGGTTAACTAAATTTTGCAGGGTATCTGGTGAATCAAAAAAATTGTCCTTAGATTTATAGGAACAATTTGAACGATTGTTTTGTAATGAATTCTTTGAGAAATTTGAAAAAGATTACAAACTTTTTTAATTATTTCTAAAATTTTGTTATCCCAAAAACTTGCAAAATTGTCAAAGCAGAATCTGAAAGAATTTTAGGCAATTTTTCCAATTTTCCTGAAAAAAATCAGAAAATGTTTGAATAATTACTTAAATTTCGAAAAAGAGTGCAGAAGATATTAAAGTAAAATATTTTATTTGGCAAAATAAACTATCAAAAATTGACCAAGTAAATTCAAGAAAAGCTGAGTAAAATTAAAGAGATTCAAAAATAAATTTAAATCATCTTGAATAATTTGTCAAAATTTTAAGAAAATTTTGAGACAGTTGAAATATTTTCAGGAAGTTCAGACTTTTTAAATAGATTATAAATATTTAAAAATTTAGAATTTTTTAAAAAATCCTATCAAATATTTCTTCATTTCTTCCAAACTTCTAAATGCCCTGAAATTTTTTTCAAAAGTCTCGCATGTTTCCTAATATGCTGTAATACCCTATATTATAAAAATATTTTCTTTAAAATCTACTATATTCTTTTTTGAAACATCTGAAATATTTAAAAAGGGGTTTTAGTTTTTTCAAGCGTCTTTTAAAAATTATATTTATATAAATTCAAAATCCAAGTGATTTAAGAGTACAAAAACTTTTAACAAGTAAGTAGATATTTAAAATTTTTATCTTACCATACAAAATTCCCAATTATCAAGGTATTCAATATTTGTTTGACTCAATAATAATTTAAAAGTATTTAGTGTTATATAATAGCAATATTTTATTAATCTTTGAACAATGAATTATCTTAACCACCCTTTTTTATTTCGAAAACGTCTCTAATGTTTATAAATATAAATCTTTCTTAAGTAGAATATTAAATCTTTTTCAGAGAAGAGCATTAGATTGAGGGAGGATAAAAAGAACGGCAAGACAACCAACGGACAATCTTTACTACTTCAAATATTCCTGCAATATAATTACGAGAGACAGTCTAAAAGTGAGTTTAATTGTACTACAAAAAATAAAAAATGCAAAAATTAAAAAAAAAATCTTTCACAGATTTTATGGGTATAGTAATTTTTTTACGTAACCACGAATCCACTCCAAACGTGTTAGTTAGCGTAGGAAAAAATTTTTAAGTCCGTTGTAGTACCATTTTTGACCCATTCTTGAACAAATTTTCACGCTTTCTTTAATCGCAAGGATCAATTTCTGTAGGATGGATTCAGGCCCTATTATCGAAGTTCACCTTGAGGGATTTATTATTTAAATAAACAGAACGTCCAAATTGAACCTTTTTACAATATTTTTTTTCTCCAAAGAAAAGCCTCAAGAAGTATCAGCATCAGAATGCTTGCAGATACTTTTCAGAAACAAAAATATATGGTTCAGGATTTCAAAACAAATAATTTAAACAATTTTTACGAACAATGATTTTCGTGAGGTACTCAACCGCAGCAAAAAACTTTAATTTATTAAACATGCTCAAATATTTCGTAGAAGTAGCATTTTGAATAGCAAATAACCAATAGTTAACAATTAACATTATACTTAGTTTTCTAATGAACAAATTTTATTTTTTCAAATAAAGTTTTAGGCCAACTCCTTTTTTATGACTGAATAAATTTTCCTGATTTTAACTATGCCAGAGCTAAAAAATTTCTCTCTTATAGGTTGATTGTTTTAGTAATTCTATATAAAATAAGCTCAAGGTGAAGCCAATTTATCTTGTTTTTAAATAGATATCGCAAAAATAGTGTAACTTTCAATCTTTTTCTAAAATTTAAAGAACTTCCGAAATAGTCAACATTTTAAAATGTTTTTTGGCTAACATTAAAGCTTTTTTCATCATTTCATAACAGCTTGTAAGTATGAATTGTAAAAAATTTCTTTTCGAATTGCAAGAACTGGAAGTTCTAATAAAAAAGTTTAAAAAATATGAAAACATCTTATCTGTGGGCAAATCAGAATAAAAGTTAAATAACCATATATTTTGAGGCAATTCAGTAAAAACTGCATGATAACATGTTTCGTATATTTTCCAAAAATATTTTTGTTACTAAAAATAAAATTGCAATTTTTCCAACTTGTGTGTTACAAACTCAATTTCTTGAAATTCAAAAAAAACTGTTTTACGATTTATAGTCATAAGCTGTTGTGATAAGGTGAGAAAAGCTTTAAAATAAGCCCAAGAATATTTAGAAATGTTGACTATTTCGGAAGATATTAAAAATTTAAGAAAACATTGAAATTTACATTATTTTTTTAATATCTGTTTAAAAAAAAGACAAATTGCCTTCGCCCTGGGCTTATTTTATAGAGAATTTCGAAAAAATTAACCTTTTCAAGAAAAATTTTTTAGCTGTTGTATAATTAAGATTAAGAGAAATTGTTTTGTCATAAAAAAAAGATGGCCTAAAACTTTTGCACGGCAGTGTACCTACGGCAATTTTACGTCTGAATAAGCGGTTTTTTCAGTAATGATTATTTGAATCCAATTTGATAGTAGTGCTTGAAGAAGTTACTTTGTCAGTGATTCTTAATTTTTGTTATAATTAAATGACAATAGAAAATTGTAACATTTATAAATAAAATATTTGATAAACTATATTGCTATATTATTCTGTTTTAGTATAATTATCTATGTGACATGCAGACAACACATTAGCAATGTACTATACTTTCATAAAAATATGTCCATAGAGCTAAAATAAGTGGTAAATAACATCTTATTTCTATAGAATACTATTTTTTCCTGATAATATTGTTTATAAAAGTTACAATTTTCTATTATTATTAATTAATGACAAGATTAATAGAAAATTACTGCCAAAGAAATTCATTCAAATAACATTATGAAGATGTATTAAAATATTCATCACATAAGCCCACTTGTTCAGTCCCAAAATTGCTATAGATGAATGCTTATTTAAACTATTATTAAACGTAAAAACAATTAAGAGTTGGGGCCGTACTTTCTTTAGAATATGTAATGCCTACAATACCTGCAGCATGCTAAATTTCCTAATTTATCTCTAATATTGTACTAATAAAAAAAGTATTTAACATTTATATTCTTTGCAGCTATTTACTATAATTTAAAATCAATTGTGAGTTTTGTCTCTAGAGAAAAAGAATAATGAAAAAAGTGTGTTTCTTAAAATATTGAAAATAATAGTTATTATTATCTTATAACTGTTTTCCACTTGTCATGCTACTACTAAGAGATATTCAGGCACTTTTAAGAAAAATAATTTTTTTTATCGTGGTTGAGCACCGTATAAAAATAATATTTTTATCAATTATTTACAAGAATTAGATTGAATCTTAAGCTGAATATCCATGTACCCGAAGTGCATCTGCAATAATTCTAATAGCAACTTCTTTCAAGTCTCTTCTTCGGAAAACAAAAATAATATTTCTAAAATTTTTAATTTTTACGTTCGACTTGTTCAAATAATAAATTCCACAAAGAAAAATTTGAAAAAATACCTAAATGCATCCCGGAGTGATGATGCCAATATCGATGTCATTTTGTAAAGCAACAAAATGATACCAAATTCACTAGTATTTTGATTGACCGGAGTGAATGATCGACTATTGAGATCATAATGATCTGATTTGGGATCATGAATGCAATCAAACGAAGATGGCTGAAGTTCTTACAGTACTTTAGATTATATGCCAGATTTTTATGGTTTCTTATCATGCAGCGTACTTAAAAAAGTCAAAAAAATAACGAAATCTGATATTAAAATATGTCACATATTAGGTGTAGTTGTCACTTACCTGCGGTTAGAGACAATTTTCTGGTTATGTCGTCATGAAACCGGCGCCAAAAATTGGTGGCAATTTTGTTTAGTCTGATAAATTAAACAAAAAATAACATCAAATTGATCCGATTAAACAGATTATTATGATCTCGGAAATAAAATGGTTCCTGGAGCAAAGTACTCTGCAACAAAATTGATCCTTTTTTTACTGTACTCCTCATCATTCCTGGAGTGTTGGCCTAAGCACGAACCTCGAGAGTTGGATGCAAGTGGAAATCACTGGGAGCCAAGTCTGGAGAGTACTGCGCGTGTTCGAAAATTTTCTATCCAAAGTCAGCCAACGAAACTTGGGTCATGCTTGCTGAATATGATCTTGCATTGTCATAAAACAGCGGTATTGCTTGAATGAGAAGTCTTGAAGGTTTCAATGCTAATCAATATTGTCATGTTCTACGCTAACTCAAATTAGAGATTTGTCGGAAGCGTCTAGGAATCTTTACAAAAAGAGTATATCTGTTTCCCCAGAAAGCTAAACCGCATAGAGCAAGAATAAGTGAAGGTTTGTTGACAGATTTTCAATAGGACATTATCGAACTTCCACTGTACTTTTCAGGCTTGGCTCCCAATGATTTCAACTTTTTTCCCGCATTTACAGTTCATTTAGACGACGAACGCTTCCTGAATGGTAAGGAGGTGAAGAGAGTGGTCCGCGTTTAGATGAATGAGCAGGACCGAAAATAGTACACCAATCTTTTCCAAAAAAATCCCATACGCTACCAAATATATTTAAAGGGCATGGATCAAAAAGGGCACGTGAAATCATTCCGCCGGCTAAGTATTGTCCACCTTGAACGAACATTGCCGCAACTTTTACCCAATAATTAGATAATAATTAGGCGGCGGAATGAGTTTATATACGCTTTCTGTTCCGGACCCCTCGCGTGGATCAGATTGGTTTTGCAAATAACTCTGCCATGCATTCCGATTTTATGATAAACCTTTAAACTTACTTTTGGACTGACCCACGTATAACATATTATTAACAATAACCTTATTATTATTAATAGATTATTAAACCATGGTTTAACATCTTATTTTATGATTTCCTTATCATTAGTAATATTAATAATCATCACTGTGGTTTAGTGGTTAGCATGCTCGCCTCTATACTTCATAACTGGTAGGACGAGTATTCGAGCCTCAGTGCATCCGTAGACTGGTCTTGCATGAAGTATTGTTTTTGCGACATTGCTGAAAATTTTAGTCAGGTATGATGCGCTTTGGGTCAAATTTTAGTCCGCTGTATTATACAAAGGTTTTACTACTAGTTTCCTTGTGTAAAATAAATAATAAAATTATGAATTTTATGAGACCTTTGTAAATAGAATATTATTTAATATTATGTTATAACCAAACTTTGTGGCAAACAATAAAAACTTATTATTATCAGCAGACCACCTTTTAATTTTATATGAAGAATTCATGCTACTGTTGATATAGCAAAAGCACTTCTCATGCGTTCATAGCAGGGTTTTTTTTGCCATCGTAGTAAGAATTAATGCAATTTAAGCACATGTATATCTTATACGAAGGAAGGTAAGCATTCGTCGCTCTAAGAGCAATGTTGCCGAGCGAGAAAGGCGTATAACTTAAAGGTGATGTTAATACAAGGAAACTTTGCGATTTCGGCATGGTTTTATTGCAAAGCAGGTCTTAAGTGTATCACTGAGAGACTTCCCATTTGATTGAATGATATAAACATTTGAAATTTTAGTATTCTGGAATAGCAAAATACGGTAAAGTGTTGCGTTAAAAAAATTAATCTAGTGGCTTTCAACTGGACAATTTTATATTTTTGTTACAATAAGTGGAAAAATATTTAAAATTTAGTCGAAAGAATATAAGGTTCTGAAATCCAATATATGAAAAATTATGACTCATCGTTTGAAAGAATTGAATGCAAGAAAGAAGTATGACTGTAAAGGCAGAAGTAAACAACACATTACTAAAACACTCACGTACGGACACAGCGCCCAATTCTGACACGCCTACACAAAGAAAAAGCTGGTGTTAAATTTGTTGCAGCTCAATTTTCATTGGTCTCACAAGGAGAATTGTTTGTCTCATATTTATTCATATCAACTTAGTTGCACATCTGGACGACAAGGGTAAATTATAATTTGGAGACTGAATTTTGGCTCATTTGCAGAGTTTTGGAATGATGAACCACGCTGTTACCCACCTGAAAACCTGACCAAACAATTATTTTCTTTGCGATCTCAGACTGAATAATTGTTAATAAGTAAACTAGTTGAAATAATATTGACCTAATTTTCAACTTTCTTTCATTTAACAGTGCGTACTAGTCACTTGGCATAAAATTATAACCGCTTACTCTAAAAAAAAATCAAAATCAAGGTTTTTACACCTTTCGCTTGAGAGCTCGTGATTCCGTGAAACACCACCGACCACTCACCACTACATCAACGCGTCTCAGCTATACCCTGTCCGTGAGCCTCGTCTGCGACACGCTGCCTGATGGAGCTACATATTTACCCCCACCATACCTACTATTTGGAAGCCGCAAAACAGAAGATGCATGATTACCACTTTAAGTTCGTGCGTAAGCCGAAAATGCGCGACTCGCACTTCGGTTTTGTCAGGTTTCCTGCTGCACAATGATTGCTCATCTGAAAGCTTCGGGAAACTTGGGTGGTTTTCTATTTATATCTCGATCCCAATTTGAAAGAAATTAAAGAAATTGGCGATTTTAATGTTTCGCGCTATTCTTAATTTTATGCATGAATCGATTTTAAGGTTATATTTTTCAGTTCTTCATAAAATGGATAGTATTACAATTATGTACATTAATGATGTTAATATTATTATTATAAAATATTATAATTATATTAATAATTAGCTGACTATCTTTTAATAGAAATAGTTCAACTTTGAACTAAAACCTTAATCTTCTACCAAAAAAATTAATTTTGAATGAAATACATAGATTTAAAAAAATGATTGAAATGGTTTTCAGAAAAATAGTTAAATTTTTACACAAAAACAAATTTGTTGAACTAAATTGATGAATCATCAATCAAAAATAAAATTGTAACAAATTAGTTCCACTTTCAACCATAAAATATGAAAAAAAAATCCTTCAAATTTTTTGAAAACGTTTTAAATTACTGATATTATTTGAAAATTCCTTGGAATGTTTTAAAGCATGCTAAAATATTGAAAACCCTTTAAAATCTCTTGAAATTTTTCTAAGCTCTTCAAAATTTCTTGTAAATTTAAAACTGCCTAAAAGTTTCAAATCATTTAAAATCTCATTCTAAATTATTGAAATTAAATAAAAATTTCTTGGAATCTATTAAAATATCTTAAAATGTATTAAATTAAATAATCCTGCTTATGTTGTTAAAATTCTTTTAAATTATACAAATAAATTGAAAATTCCTTAACATCTTTTTAAACATACTCAAATAATTAAAAAATTTTGAAATCTCTTGATATTAAATCTCTTGATATTAAAATCAATTTAAAATCCTTCGAATCTTATAACATTCTCTCAAATATTTCAAATTCTTCAAATTTTTTGAAATAGCTAGAACTTTTTTTTAAGATCACTAAAGTACTATGAAATTTCAAAAATAACCCTCCTAACATTTTTGAAATAAGTTTAAATTCCTTTAAATTATAAAAATAAATTTAAAAATCCTTGACATCTGTTAAAACGTCCTTAAATAATTTAAATCTCTACAAAACTTTTAAACTGTGTTGCAATTTTTTAAAGCTCTTAAAAATATTTGGAAATTTTAAAAACACTCTGAAGTATTTCAAATCCTTTAAAATTTATATTAAATTACTGTAATCAATAGAAAATTCCTTGAAACCTTTTGAAATTCCCTCAAATTCTTCAAAATCTTTTGAAATAACTAGAACTTTTTTTTAAGATTCCTAAGATACTTTGGAATTTAAAAAAAAAACCCTCCTAAAATTTTTTTCATTTTTTAAAATTCCTTTCATTTATTTAAATAATTTAAAAAATCCTCAAGATCTTTTTAAATATCTTTAAATAATTAAAATCCTTACAAATCTTTTAAAGTTTATCGAGATTTTTTCAAGCTCATGAAAATATTTGAAAATTTCAAAAATACCCTGAAATATTTCAAATACTTTAAAATCTTTATTAAATTACTGTAATCAATAGAAAATTCCTTGAAACCTTTTAAAATTCTCTAAAACTTATCAAATTTCTCAAAATATTTTGAAATACCTAGAACTTTTTTTTAAGATTACTAAAGTACTATGAAATTTAGAAAATAACCCTCCTAAAAAATTTTTAATTTTTTGAAATTCCTTTAAATTATAAAGATAAATTGAAAATTCCTTGACATCTTTTAAAACATCCTCAAATATTTCAAAACCTTTAAAATCTCATATTAAATTATTGTAATCAATTTAAAATTCCTTAAAATCTTATAAAAGTCTCTCAAATTTTTCAAATCCCTCAAATCCTTCAAAATCTTTTAAAATACCTAGAACTTTTTTATGACTTCTAAAGTACTTTGGAATTTTTTTAAATAATCTTTCCGAAATTTTCCAAAGTTTTCTAAATTGAAATTTAAAACTTCATTTTCATAATTTAAAGGAATTTCAAGGAATTTAAAAAATTGTATAAGGTTTATTTTTAAAAATTCCGAAGTACTTTAGACAACAAACTGTTAGCTATTTCAAAAGATTTTGAGGGATTTGAAAGATTTCACAGAATTTTAAAAGATTCCAAGGAATTTTCGATTGATTACAGAAATTTAATATGAGATATTTAAGGACTGGGAATTTTTTAGAGCATGCTTAAAATTTTAAAATATTTTCGAAAGCTTTAAAAAATTTCAAAAGATTTTAAATGATTTTAAAGGATTTTAAATATTTGATTATGGTTAAAAAGATGCCAAGGAATTTTCAATTGATTACAGTAATTTAATATAATACTTTAAAGGATTTGATATATTTTAGGATATTTTTATAGATTTCATGGAATTTTTAATTAATTTTAATTATAGAAAATTAATCGTTCTTGTCGAAAATTTATCTATTTTTAAACATAAATTTTTTGTATAGAAAATTATTCTTGGTGGAAAGTGAATTTGTTTTGTCCAAAATTCATGTATTTGATTTAACATACCTTTTTCTAGTATACATTTCAGCTTTTTGGATGAAAATTTGGTCAAAAACAATATTTCTTTTTTCAAGAAATTCTGCGAATTGGAGTGCAGAATCTGCGTGAATTGAAATGGATAAAATAAGACATTGTATTAACCTATGTTTTTGATAAACTAATCTTTGAATAATCAGCAAATGCATATAAAATTATTACTAATAAAAAATGTAAACTGTTTTAAATATTCCATTTTATACTATAAAAATAAAAAATAAACTAATTAGATACAAGAAAAATGATCTAATTAGTGGAAATATATGATTGTGCATATAAAACAAGCAATTAAGAATCAAATTTTCAAAACTGAATTGACAATAAAAAATCAAATAATTTCATGAGATCTTTTTTTTAAAGAAGTTTTGAAAAAATTCAAAATAATGCAATCCTTGAAATTCTTTTAAATAATTTTTAAAGAATGTACATTTTTTCAGGTTTGTAACAAACAAAAAAATTATTATCCTTTTAAGAATTGTAAAACGTTTTATAAAAATAAAAAAACTTTCTTACAATTTCTAGGAAAAATAAAACGCAATTTTTATTCTAACAAATTAATTTCAGAAAAACATTTTAAAATATTCAAAAATCTTTCCAAAATTAGGAAAAAAGAATCTGGGATATGAGGCACTAGATGTTATTCTTCTGACCGGCAGTCATAATTGAAAGGAAAATAGTGTCTCTCACTTCCGAAAGGGAATTTAAAATAATCTGTAAGGTTTGACAATTTTTATTATAACTAGTCAACTTTTACAGATTCGATTAGCTAAAAGTGAGCCGCAAAAGATTAGTAGAAAGTTATTATTTCCATTAAGCAAGTAATTTCCTTATTTAATAGTGAATAGCAAATAATTACTTGATAAAAATTAATAAATTTATTTAGGAATGTATACAATAATTTAAAATAGTTCATACAAATTTAGCCCGTCTCCAAGTTAAAAACCTCGCCTTGTCATTGTTTGAGGAAAGTTGAAAAACACAATAATTCTGTACATTCTTAAAAGGACAATGCATTAGTGGCCTCCTAATTATTAATACACATTCAGGGTCTTTGCGCCCTAATTTTCAACAAAGTTCTGTTTTCCATTTTCAAAGTTTTTTACGATTGGAATTTTTTCCTAATTCCCAAAGAAAATTGTAATTACTCAGGAAACTTTGCAAAAAATATTTTTGAAATAAATAAGGGTTAGCTTAGGTATCTAATGAAGCTCATTCTTGCTTTATAACTTTTTTTCTTCAGAATAAGATACCATTTTAAAAACTCAATCAATTAGTAGAGAAATTTGACAGTTTAATTTTCCGAAATGTGATTGATTAATTATATTATTAGTCAAAAATATTTAATTCGATTATTTAACATATTTGTTAATGCATTACTGAAAAACTACTAACTGCTCGTTATAAATTTAGCAACTTTTTTATAACAGCATTTAGTAATAAAAAAAGGTTATTGAAATGCGAGAAGTAAACAAGAAAAAAATATAACAAAGTAATTCGATGGTGATGATATTGTCAACTCTATTCAAATAATATTTAGACATTATTCTGAATTATAGGTAAAAAATCGTTTTTTGCGAGATTCCGGCTCTAATTATGATTGTTTTGCGCCCTTTTTAAAGAAAAAATTATTGTTTGTAACAATAATAACTGTCTCATTTGTCAATTCAGTTTTTTAAATAAACTCAACCCAAATACAAATGCAGAGAATCCTTCGAAGAATAAAATGAGACCTCGTTTATTAGGATTAAATAAAAATGGTAATTTTTTATTTCATATTACCTAATTAAAGCGTCTTCAATTGTTACTTTGTAATTGATTTAAAATGATACAAATTATAAGTTTAATAGTGAAAAATTTGTAATTTTCATGATTTTCTTAAATTCATTAAATTCTGTAATTTGCATTTATACATTTTTAAAATTAGCGGCTTTTTTATTGATAAATCTGCAAAATTAAAAAAAATGTTAAAGCTTTGAAACCACATAATTTCAATTTTTAATTAAATATTATACTTAAATGTGAACCTCAGACTTATTGAAGTTCACTTTATACTGCAAAATTAGAAAAAATTAACTACATAAAATTTTTTATCTCTTTGAAATTTCCATATGAAAGAAATTTGCCTGAATATTTTTTGTAGTGACATAATTATCAAAATTACTTACACGAAAAAAAGTATTGTTAGTTTGTTTCTAACATTATACGAGGGTGGATCAAATATAAACCGGAATTTTACAAATACTTTTCTTAGCCAATCACAAGCACTCTCACAGTATAGGTTCTTGTAATGTAGTGTATTAGGAGTGGGTAAAACGCTTGATGAGCTGTTTGACTCAGTCAATTCGTCAGTACAGCTATGAGTGAGCAACAGGTTCCA
>NC_046659.1:107730780-107764386 GCF_010883055.1 Belonocnema kinseyi
GACTATGTAGAAAAATAATCAATAGTATTTTTGTATTGTTTTATAAATAAATAAATATTAAAAAAGAATTCCGGTTAATATTTGATTCACCCTCGTATATATCTAAATTTTATAATTTTCTTGAGAGAAATAAAACAGATGTTTGAATTTTTTGTAATTGTGAAAAAACAATCAAGTAGATTAAAAATAACAATTATTTTCCAGATATTTAGGACTTTCAGACATTTGGAAGAAATAAGAAATATTTGATAACTTTTCGGAAATGCTTGCAAAGTTTTAAAATAATTTGAATCTATTCAAAACCTCTTAAATCCTTACAAATGTTTCCAGCTGATCCGAGATTTCGTAAATCTTGGGATATTTTCTGAAAACTTTTGAAATATTCTCTTAAAATTACTTTATCAAAATAAAGAATCATTTACATTTCTCCTGGAAACATAATCTTTTTTCCAAAAACTTTAGGAAACAATTTCATATTTCTTTCAATTTCTTGACGACCTGCAAAATTAAGTTTACCATATTTTATTTTCATCCTGAAAAATCACAAGAACCATCTTAAATTCTTCCATATTTTTTTACACATTTTGAAACAATTTAAAATTAGTATTTTAAAAGTGAAACTAACCATTTAAAACATTTTCCACAAATATTTTGTCAAATTTAATCTCAACGTCTTTCAAAATTATCAAAAAGGTTCTAGATTTTTCTGGAATATTTTAAATTAGGTTTTTTTCCATAATTTTATTTTTCTCATTACTTTGAAAATGAAAAAAAAAAAAATAAATAAAAAATTGTGCATTCAAAAATCAACATTTTTCTTCTCTTGATTGTTTTTTATATCGTGCGTACTACAAACAATTGCACAGAGAATTTTTGAATCTTGAAAAAAAATTAAAACAATACATTTTTACTGTGAAGAGTTGATAAATAAATGCAAATTTTAAACAAAATAAATTAATTTTCTACAAACTCATTGAATTTTCAAATTATATCCAAACAATTTTTAAACAAAAATTTGAATGAAATACAATATGAACTTTCAAGTAAGTCGCGGAAGTTGGAAGATGAAGGACCAAACTCGGTAAAAGGGTTGTATTTTTAACCCGAAAACATGTTTAAATAGTTGAATTTTTGACCCAATAGTTGAATTTCTAGCCGGAAAAGATAAGTATTTAATCAATCTCCAAATTATAAACGATTAGCATGCAAGGATTGAAAAGTTAAGTTTTCAGATAAAAAGTAATTTTTAACACACAAAAAAATACAAAGAAGTTTCCACGAAATACATCGATTTCAACCCAATTGTTGACTCTTTAAGCCAAAAAGACGAATCATCTACAAAAGATTTGAATTTTTAACCTAAAAATACTTTTGATAAAAAAGTTTTATTTTATACCAATTAGTTTCATGTTATAGTAAATTTTTGGATTTTTTACCAATAAGGATTAATGTTCAACCAAAATGATTAATAATAAAATAATTAATGATTAGAAGATATTTAGATATAATGAAGGCGAACTTTTTTTTAAATCAAACGTTATTTTAGCTTGTGCCGTTTTTCCGAAAATGTTATTTTTTTATATTAAGTGTTATTTTTCACGATTAAAATAGAAACTACTCATCATATTAAGAAACCATTATTAAAAATGTGTTGCTCTACTTTTGTGAAAAAATTGTTATCTAATTATTAGATTCTCATCCTAATGAGAAGGTATTGGTTTTATGTGAAGGAATTATTCGATTGGATTTACTTTGACAAACTTTTTAAGGATATGCAAATAAACGACGTGTTCGTTAGCCAGATTTTTTTGAGCAACATATAAAAAGTTCAAACATTTTGAAAACTTTCGAGACCATTTTTGGAATATTTAAAATTTTTTTCGAAAGTTAATTATAGTAGATGAAAATACGAACAATGATCTTTGTTACTTTTTTTATAAAATAAAAATTACCAAAGCTATAGCATTTTAGAAACCCAAAAAACCAAACGAAAATGACTTTTTCAAATACATATTCTGGGGTAAACATTTAATGTTATGAATAGGAATGCTTTCAACCTTTCTTATTCAATTTACATTTTCTTCAGAATTAAATTTATATATTGATTTGATTAAAGCAATTTTTAATTATAAAATATACTTAATATGAATCTAAAATTTTTATTAGACTCATTATTCATAAGTTTTCCCGCAATATAGACTTCCTTAAGAAACAAAAAAAATTGTAATTGAGAAGTTGGCATTTTCGCGGTAACTTTTAAAATGTCTCTATTTTTATTTTTATACCACAAAATAATATAATCTGCAGCAGAAACTTAGTTACAAATAATAGATAATTTGTATACAAAACTCTGTCAAAATCACTAACATTACCTACGCGATTACACACGCAGATAACAATATGTGCGCACAGTTCCGGCACAAATACGATGTTTTTTCAATCCGTATTGTAAGCCTCTAAGTGTAATATTTTTGAATAAACTAAACCATTTAAAATTTTTGCACAAAGTTTGAAGAACAATTAACACTTATTTATTAAGATAAATTAATATAAATATTAACAATATATAAAACTGCCAATAAAATATTTTTATAAGTAATAAGGCTTTAAAAAACTAGAGAGTACTTTACGTTAATTAACATAATAAAAAAACATAATAAATCTCAAGATTCATCGTCAGCAAAATCTTTGTTATCAGTCTATAAGGGCTCTCCAAAATCCTCATTTTCAGACAGCTCCTGTAGAAGCCGGTCGATTTTCCTCCTCAGATTTTCTTCTTCTGTGTTTTTAACCTTGAGGTACGCAAAAACATTAAAATGATTCTTTTTGACGTTTAGAGGAACTTTTGTTTCGTGCAGGGTAAAACCTTCTTCATATGCTCTTTAAATTTTTATTTATACCATGGTCCTTGAAAATGGGAACAGTTTTTGGCTGCCTCTGAAAGTGAAGTACCAGATTGTACTTTAAATTCGTATTTCAAATTTTACGTTATTTGAAAAAAGGCTGAACCCAAATTACGTAAAGGATGATATGCCCTATTTAGCCCCCCTCCCCCGAAACCTGTCACAAACCGTCCATTAATATTTCTACCCCCTCTCCCCTTTTTTAATGTGAGTAATTTTTAGTTTCCAGAAATTTTTTGCTAGTTATGACTAGTAGAATTAGACAGGATGACTGCTAACTTTATTTTCAAAATTACTCCTTGATTTACCGGAATTTTAATCTCGCAATACTGTTACTATAGAATCTTTTATAAACGGGATAAAACAGTGTTTCAGATACAGATTTAAAATTTATTAATTTATTTTTAAAAATGTCTTTTCTCCTACTATAACAGATGGCTTTTTCACAAAATACTTCAGTTTTGAACCAAATCATTTAAGTTTTAACATAAGAGTTAAATTTTCAACAAAAAAAATAAATTACTAACAAAAAAGTACCATCGTTTATATTTAAATCAAAAAAGATGAAATGTATACAAAAACAAAAGAATTTTAAATACAAAAAGACGAACTTTCAACAGATAAAGAATTTAGCGCAAGAACTAAATGAAATTTTGTATAAATTGTTTAACCATGAAGCCAGAAGACGAATTTTCTCCACAGAAATTGAATTTTCAAACAAATAATATAACTTTAGAAAAAATTTAATTTTCCACTTAAATGACGAATTTTTATCTAAAAAAAATTTAATTTCAAACTTCACCAAAAAACTAGAATTTTTAACTGAAAAAAGATCAATCTTTATAAAATTTAACAGTTACATTTTCATTTAAAAAATTAATTTTAAACATAAAAATAAAGGGTTTTCCACTGAACAATTACATTTTTAATGAGAGACATAAGCCTTTAATCAAAACAATGAATGCTTAATAATGCAATTTAACTTTTACCTAAGAAATTGAATCTTCAATTGACAAATAAAAAATAAATCAAAATTTTCACCCAAGAATATAAATATTAAAAAAATGATTTCTTAACAAAGTGATTCAACCAAATCTTTCAAAGATAACAGTTGAATCCTCTAGCTAAAAAAAATAAGTTTTAACCTAAAATTTTCGTTTTTCTAAATAAATAAAATTTCCACTAAACCAGATGAATTTAAAAAACAAATAGATAAGTTAAAAAAAAGTTGAATTTTCATTAAAAAAGAATTCCGGTTAACTTTTTAGGAACAAAATATGAATTTGTTAACTAAAATAAGTTCCTACGTAATGAATTGAATTTTTAATCCAAAAGGACAAACTTTTTCAACCAAAAAAGAAAAATTTTAAACAAAAATTTAATTCTCTACCAAATAAATGCAATTTTATCCAACAAAGATTAAATTTATGGTAAAACACATGATTTCTTAATTTTCAATTTTGAAAACCAAACCAATTTTCCAAAAAAATAGTGGAATTTTTATCCAGAAAATATTTTATTTCTGCTCTCATCGTCAAAATATAAATAAAAAAAAAATTCCACGTAATATTTACATTTTCAACAACAAAGAAAAAGTTGTATTTTTTCCAAAAAATGATATTTTTGTAGAAACAGATGAATATTACATTTAAAAAAAGATAAATGAATGAATATTTACATTTTCACCCAGACTACAGCCGAATTTTCGATTAGAAATTATGACTTCGTAATAACATTTTCAAGAGAAAACAAAGACAAAAGGGGGAGGGTCGATAAGGCCGGTTTTTGGCCTAATTTATTTTTGGACCAAAAAATCTGAAAAAATCATGGTAGTATCTTATAAGTATCCCGAGTCGATTGCACGCTAAACGGACTACCCTCCACCCCCCAGCCACCCCCACCCCCCTACAAATATAGGAAACACCACTACCCACCAACTGTATTTTCGAGAGATTTGACACTCTTAAACATGTATTCTGAGGTTAGCTCGGGTTTATTATGGTTTTCGGGGTCGCCGAATACAAATCCTGCGTCCTTTGACTTTTATCGCGTCCGGTTCAAGGTCATTGGAAGGTCAAATCGAGAGAAAACGGTAGAAAAATCCAAAAAAATACGTTATAGGTTTTTGGAGTCGCTAATTACGAATCTGGCATCCGTTGAACTCTATCGCTTCAGGTTCAAGGTCATTTGAAGGTCATTTGAAGGTCCAATCGAGAAAAAACGGTAAAAAAATTTTAAAAAATATGTTATAGGTTTTTGTGTCGTTGATTACGAACCTGGTGTCCGATAAAGGTCAGCGGACACCAGGTTCGTAATCAGCGACCCCAAAAAGCTATAACATATATTTTTTTTAACCGTTTTTTCTCGATTTGTCCTTCAAATGACCTTGAACCTGAAGCGATAGAGTTC
This sequence comes from Belonocnema kinseyi, assembly GCF_010883055.1. Taxonomy (NCBI): domain Eukaryota; kingdom Metazoa; phylum Arthropoda; class Insecta; order Hymenoptera; family Cynipidae; genus Belonocnema; species Belonocnema kinseyi. Next base: position 107,736,093 of record NC_046659.1, read on the forward strand.
ACGGATGACAGATTCGTAATTAGCGACTCCCAAAACCTATAACGTATTTTTTTGGATTTTTTAACCGTTTTCTCTCGATTTGACCTTCCAATGACCTTGAACCTGACGCGATAAAAGTCAAAGGACGCCATATTTGTATTCGGCGACCACGAAAACCATAGTAAACCCGAGCTAACCTCAGAATACATGTTTAAGAGTGTCAAAGCTCTCGAAAATACAGTTGGTGGGTAGTGGTGTTTCCTATATTTGTAGGGGTCGCTGGGGGGTGGAGGGTAGTCCGTTTAGCGTGCAATCGACTCGGGATACTCATAAGATACTTCCATGATTTTTTCAGATTTTTTGGTCCAAAAATAAATTAGGCCAAAAGCCGGCCTTACCGACCCTCCCCCTTTCAAAAACAGTTGAATTTTTAGCCGCACATGTGCACTTTTATTTTAGAAAGGTGACATTTCTTTAAGAAGAGATTAATCTTTTTTCAAACTTTAAAAGAATACTAAAATTTTCATCCAAAGAGGATTCCAGTTCCCTTCCAAACATCAAAATAAGAATTTTAAACAATAACTCAATTTTTTACTTAAAAGTCGAATCGTTAAAAAAAAGCATGACTTTTTCACAAGGTTCTTAAATGTTTAACCAAATAATTGCATTCTTGGCAACAAAAACTGAAAATTCTACTGAAACAGGTGGATTTTTAAACCAACGAGACAAATTTTCGAAAATAGTGGAATTTTAACCAAATAAGATTTAAATGGAATTTTCAACAACAAAAATGCAATATTTCTACTAAAAAAGATGAAATTTTAAATAAAAAAGATAAATTTCCAGGAAAAATAGTTTTCATCTTAAAAATATTGCAGTTCATTCATCCGCAACGCTTGTAGAAAAAGAAACGGTTGCAATCATGCATTTTCTTTCGTTCTTTTTGTAGAAGGGCATCATAAAACTGTAAATGATTTTATGATTTTTTTTGTGCAAATATATACATGAAAAAAGTGAGATTTCATTCAACTGAATCGAATTTGATCAATAAAAAATATTATTGACATATTGGTCATATGTATTCAGCACGATTGTTATCTGGTCATGGGTGACGAAAAGATTACACGTGCTTTTTTGGTTATATTAGAGATTTGGACAGCATTTTTCATGAAAAATATCGATTGTTTTCAAACTTTAAGTTTGTGATGCAAATTATATTATTTTGCAGTTTAAGAATAAAAATCAAGACATGCTAAAAGTTAATACGTAACTGAAAACTTTTGTTTTTTCTTTCAGATGAAAAACATACTTCCCTTAATTTCAATTTTTTTCTATAGCTAATGCACTTGACCTCAAGTTTAGGACACGAAAAGAGTGTAAAAAGGCCAATCCAATGAATTTATTTTTTAAAAAGTTATTGTGCTCACAGACAGACATACAGACAGAATTTCAATCACTTGAATTTATTATTTTTCCAAGTATCGTCTCATTAATTTAGTCTAATACCTAAATTATGCCGTGTTTATTGTGTATATGTATCACTGCCTACATATATGTGTTTGTAGTTTCCGATAAGAGAAGTAAATTTTCCTCATTTTCCTAACAATAAATTTAAATTTCCTCTTAGAAATTTTATTTTGACCAGCAGACAATTTTTTATTGATTATTGCCAATCTTTAGAATTTCAAGATATAATTTTTATTTTAATAAAATAATTATTTAAAAGTCTAATCAGTTTATTTCTAACCCTTGGTCTTGAGTTTCTTTATCGCTGCTCTGAGCATATCAAAATTGTAAACATAGTGAAATAAAAAATTTCTTTTCGAAAGCAGCCTTTTTTATGAAGGACCATTTCATTTTTTATCGTCTCTGTCATCTCGTAATTTTGAATTTAAATAGTTTATCAAAGACGTGGACTACACGGAGAGAAATGGAAGGTCTGTTTGGCCATATGAATGTGCAGACCCTTGAAGATTGCTAAAGCGTCTATCTCTAGAAGGCTAAAACAAATAGGTCCAGATCGACAATTTAAAAAAGTTGACTCGATCGTTTCGAGCCGTCATCTCGGTAATCAGAAACTGGCTGACCCGATCATTATGAAGGGTCGATTTGGACATCTCGGATGGTCGATCTCGTTGTCTCAAAGCTTCGACTCAATCGTATCGGATGGTCGATTCGATTATATCAGACAGTCGAATTTGTGATTTCGAATGGTGTATTCAATCATTTTAAAGGGTCGACTTGATAATACCGAATTGTCAACATAAATATTTAAGAAAATAAAATTCGATTATCGCAGCGGGTGGATTCGGAAATCTGAGTAAACATTCCGATAATAATTTGTGATTAAAAAATTACTGATTCGTATAAAAATAGTTAAAAATGTAATTAATGAGAAAAAAGTAATAAAATTTATTTTTACGCTTTTTACACAAATAAGTACTTTAACTGATGATTGGTATAGAATAAAAACTATTTATGAATTGATAACAGCCATCATACTATAGAATTAGTATAATTTCATATACGAATTCAGATGTAGAGTATACAATATTCACCATGATATTCAAAAACATTACATAAATTATAAATAAATACATTACAAATATAATTGCAATAAAATAAAATACAATTAATGGGTTAAATTCGCTAAATAATAATAAATTCATCGTTTTTTGATCATATATAACTTATCATAGAGAACTTTATGATAAGTTACCGGCCTGAACTTTACCAAACACGCCAATGAGCAATCAGAGCTTTCAATTACGAGGTACAAGAAACTGTACATAAGTGACAACGCATTTTAATCATGATTAATTTAATTTAATTAATTTAATTTGGATCTCAACCTTATTCTAAAAAGTATTACTAAACGCTCAATACTGAAATACTGAAACTACAATACTTAAACTTTACTAACCTAGATTTTCAGCTGATTTTCTTTTTTGTGATCCGTCCCATGAATACTCCCTAGAAAAACAATGAATAATCAATTAGCATAACAATCATTGTATCTTTTTTTTTAATTTGAATAAAAGTAAAGCTTTCAAAGTAGAAAGGCAAATGTTTTGAAAAACAGTGAATTTTTAAATAAGAAAAAATGAATTTTCAACCAAATAGCTGAACTTTCAACCAAAAAGTTTAATTTTTTACAAAGAAGATTCACAGAAAGAAAGCAAATGTAATCTTAACAATGATTTCAGAGTAAACTTTACCTGTTACGACTCTATTTAATCTTTTTTTTTATTTCGATGCAAAAAAATGAAACTTAATCAACGTAAAAATAAACTTCAAAAAAAATTCACTCCTGTTTTAACTGTGTTAGTTTTTTTTATTTAAAAAAAAAACAACTAATTTTCAACAAAATACAAGAATTTCAAACTTTTTGAATTCGCAGGATAAAGTTCTTTCCAAACATGGTTTAGTTACATTTTTTGATTAAAAACAAATAATTCAAACAAGAAAATGAATTTTTTTTAAAGTTGTTACATATTTAACGAAACAGATGAATTATCTACCGAGAAGGTTAATGTTGTATCAAAAAGACCAATTTTTAACAAGAGATATAATTTTTTATCAAAATTATTTAATATTAAAGCTAAAAAGAGAAATTATCTACAGAAAGTTTAATTTTCAACACACAAAATATAATTTTTCAAACTAAAAAGTTTACTTCTGAAGCCAAAAAGATTAATTTTTTACGAAACAGTAGAATTTTACCAATAAAAGTTAATGTAAAATTAAATGCTTGAATCCTCCATCAAATATTTTAACTTTCAGATCAAAAAATTTGAATTTTGTACCAAAAATGGATAAGTCTAATTGTCAGTTTAAAAGATTAATTTTCAGTCTACCAAATAAATTGATTTTTAACCGAAAAGTTGAATTTTTGACCAAGAAAATTAATATTCAGTCAAAAAGACGACTTTCCAACTTATTCAATATAGATGAAACGAATTTTCATAAAAATGGTTAAATTTTCACTCAAAGAAATAAATCTTTTACAAAAAAATGAAATTTTTGCAAAGCAGTTGCGTTTTTAACCAAATAATAGAATTTTTAATCCATAAAAATAAATACCCAACCAAGATTATAATAGTAGCCTGTTCAAAAAAAAAGAACTTTTACCCAAAAAGTTGGATTGTCTTACTAGATTTAAATTTTAGCCCCTCCCCTCCATCAAATTTGCAGCCTACTTTATGGAGAGGACCACCAGACCACTTTTTATTCAAGGAATATCAGGTATAATAAATCACAGAAAGTATGTAACATCCTTAAAATTAAATAATATTTTGAATAAAAAAATCAAATCATTTTCCTCAAAAGGAAATTTTTTATACAAATATTTAATTTTCTACCAAAGATATGAATTTTCTGCTGAAATCATGAATCACGAAACAAATAGATTTGTAAGAAATTACGTAAATCTTGAAACAAATGAATTTTCAAGCCAAATAGCCGAATTTTTAATACAAAATAGTGGAATTTTTAACCCGATAATATGAAGTTTATATGAAAAAGTAAATTTTAAATTAAATAGTAATTAAATGTGAAATATAAATGTTTACTTTTTTTACCTTAAACATAAACTTACAAAAAAATAAATTCATTTTTAAACAAATTATTGAATTTTCAATTGAGAAAATTAATTTTATGCCCGAAAAGACGCATTTTCGACAAACTATATAAAGTTTGAATTAAGCAGATGAGTTTCTAAAATTAAAAGACAAATTTCTGATATAAAAAAATATATTTTCAACATAAAAATATATCATTTTAACCGAATAGTTCAATTTTCGGTTAAAAACAAATCATTTTCAAATTTAGATATAATTTTTCTTTCAATCTTTAATAAGAATATAGAGAAATATAAATGAAGTGGATTTATCTTTGATGATTAATTATCTTTAAGTATATTGTGCAATGACCCTGGTCCTGCCTTGTGTCCTTACACGTATCTCATGGATCTCAAGGGTGGAAGGATGTTAGAACCGAAAAATAAAGATTTTCTTTTAAATTAATAAATACAATTCTAGTTCAAGCTAAATAGAATAATGCTGGAATTACCAGTGTCCAGTGGGCACAAAACTTGGCGACTTCTTTACGGCATCGTTACGACTTCTTTACGTCAACTTTACGACATCCTATGTCCATGTCATTTCGGTATCTTTGCGATATCGTAAAGACATCTTCAGAACATACGACTTATTTACAAAATCGTAAAGACACCTTAACGACATGAACATAAGGTGTCGTAAAATTGTCGTAATGATGTCGTAAAGATGTCGCCAACTTGTGTGCCCACTGGGTGATTACTGAAATAATGATAATCCAGCGCAAACTTACATTAACCTCAAAAAGGTTAGAGTTAAATAACTCAATTGTGACATTATTTGTGCAAAATATTATAACTATTATTTATTTAAAAAGGTACTTACAAAATAAGATGTTTTAATTGAATCCTGAACAGATGCACGCACTTTTTACACATAAATACTATAGGGTAAAAACTTTATTTTCTTGACGGATCACACTACTGCATGGTGGTCAGGTGACCTTAAAATTTTCACGCGCATGATTGACGCGCAAAAATCAAGCAATTGACCACACGCGATGGCTTACCTGCTCCTTCGGGGATGGTCGAAATGAGTGAAAACAAGATGTGCAGATTGACCATCCCGAAAGGGATACTTTCTTAACCCTGCTAATGAGTCTGATCTTCTTATAAAAATCCGACTACAAATAAGTATTACTAAGGAATGTTTATAACAATTTAAAATAGATCATAAGAACAGAAAGCCCGCTTCCAAGTTAAAAACATTGCTTTCTAATTTTTTGGAAAAAGTTAGGGAGCATTAAAAATTTTTACGGTTTTAAAATGACAATGAATTAGTTTCCTCTAACTAATTAATACACACTCAGGGTCTTTATGCTATACTTGTCAAAACGATGCCTTCTAAATATTTTCACAGAATTAAAAAAAATTATAATTTTTCCAAATTTTAATGTACTAATGGTCTATAAATAAATTAGGCATATTGAAGGTACTTATGCGCTACTTTTGAACAGAATTTCGTTTTCGATTTTAACCATTTTTTATGCTTGTTTGCTGTGATACATTAGGGTTGTTCAAAAATGCAATCTTTTTTTGTTAATGTTTATTTATATCGTCCTGGGTTCGTTAAAATCCACATAATAATGCGTTTTTAAGTTTTGTCAAAAAAATTATATTTAGGGATTTCCTATTGAAAATAAGTTTTTGTGAATTTATTATTATTTCAAAAAATATTATCTATTAAAAATGCTAGAAAGTCGTGTTTTTCTGAAATATTCCATTTTTGTCCATATTCACCTTAGAGTAAAATAAATCCTAATAAAATTGAACAAAAATAATTTTTTAAACAAATTATTATTGTATAAAACTATGTTATTCTATTTTATTGCTAGATAGTTGCGGTTTCTACTAGAATCTAAGTTCATGAAAGTTATTATCAATAAAATTTCTTATTGTTCATAACTATATTCTTTCAGACAATTGCTAGAAAATAGGGATTTTTTCTGAAATTTTTAACTCTGTTATTGGGTTTTAGTTCCAAGCGAATAATACATAAGCAATATGAACATTTATTTTTTAAACAATTAACTAAATTTTATGAACAATTATACTGAATTGAAATTTCTTTAAATTTAATACTGATATGTTTTTTGTTTAAACTAATATTTAAATTTAGTATTTGATCTTAAATAAAAATTCATATATTCTATATAAAAGACATTTACAAACAATAATAAATTGTTGCAAAAATTATATTTGTTAATTTACTAATTTATTATCTTACTAAGTAATAAGAAGAAAAAAAATTAATTTCTGAAAAACTAAACTATCTACCATTTTGCAGAAAATAATCATTTTTGTACTTAATTCTAATTTTCGTCTTAATTCAAGTTAATACATAAATTTAAAAAAGGATTGAAACAATTTGACTTATTTTTTGGTTACAAATTTTATTATTTAGTTCAAACGTTTATCATTTCTATTAGAAATTACATTTTTTAAAGAAAATTTCAAATGTTTTGCTAAAAACGATATTATTATTGCAGAAAATTTTACAATTTGTTAGAAATATTTTTTGGTAAATAACAAATCTTATTTGGTTACAAAATCATGTCTTTTTGTGGAAATTGGATCTTTTTTGGTTCAATAATAAATCAATTTTTTTAAATTTACAATGCAAACATTTTTATTTCGAAACATCAACTGTTATAATTTTTTATAAGAATTAATCTTCTTTGGTAGAAAACTAGTATTCTTTATTTTAAAATTCAAAAATTTGTTAGAAAATTGAAGTATTAGGTAAACCAAAAAAGTTCAATTCAGATCACAAAATATAATAGTTGATATTTCAACCAAAAAAATATTTTAATTGAATATTGAGAGCAGTCAAATTAATAAATAAAAAACGAATTTCTAATCAAACGGTTGAAGCCTCAACCTAAACAGATTAATTTTCAACCAAACTTGCATTTTTTCTCAGAAAAGATGAAATTCATAATTAAAAAGATACCTTTTCGAACTAAAGAGACGAATTTTTACGAAAATAGTTCAACTTTAACCAAAAAAGATTTTTCAGTTAAGACAGAAAAAAAGTGTTAACCAGACTGTTCAATTTTTAAGTAAAAAAGATGAGTTTTCTTCAAAACAGTTATATTTTTAACTCGAAAATATACATTTTCAACATAAAATGTACCTTACTTAATTTATTTTTTAAAGTGAATCGATAATATTAATCTTACTAATATTTAAAATAGTTTATATTAATGTAATGAAGTTATGAATTTTATTCTTACACGTATTAAAATGTGCAAAAACATTACTTTTTCTTTTAGTGAGAGAAGTTTCAATAATACGATGCTGTAAACATTTTAAAGAGTATTTTTTATTATTTTTAAACAAATTTATAACTTGTCAGGACATTAATGGTCGGTTCACTTAAAAAAAAACGTAAAAACGTATGTAAAAAGTAAATTTAAAAAATATGAACTTGGGGGACCAAAATCAGGGGGGTAGTTTCTCTGATTTTTTGGCTTTTGAAAAATATCAACTCCGACTTTCGCTCCTACCTTGATTGTAAAAAAACCCTTTATATCAGCTAGATTTGCCTTTGTTAAAAAGTTTCTTTTTTAATTTCACACTGTAAATAGTCTTTGATTTTCAGGCTCCCTGAAAATATCAAAATTTCGATTTTGGGCTTTAACCCTCAACGCCGCAATTTAACCCCTGGGTACACTGTCAGTAGGAATTCGTCGAAAAATTAACTTTATATTTTGTTGGGCTCCTTGCAAATTTTAATTGGAAATTTTTAAATAGGTGTTCAAATTTTTCGATACAGGGGTAGTTTTTCCAAAATATTTTTAAGCATTCGAGAGCCCAATAATGGCCCAACACTATTTTATATTTTATTTTTTCTAGTACTAAGTTTTCACTAAGGGCGTAGTATTTTACATAGGGTGGTTTTAAACCATTTTTTTGTGCATTTGAGAGCCCAAAATAAGTTCAAAATTGTTGTGTACTTTGTTTTTCTCGAGTTTAAATTTTTACATATCAAGAGCCCAAAAAAACCCAAAATTGTACAGTGTTTGATTTTTATTTGAGTTTTTTAAATTTGGAAATCTCGATTGTGGAGGTGTTAACTTGATGGAAGTCTTGTTGACCCTCAGATTGTTTCCGGTTAAAAATGTTATAAGTGATTTTCGTAAGGTTCATTTTGTTTATAATTTTTATCAAATTTTTTTGTATTTCTGTGAGGTTTTAGCTTCAAGAGATATTAATGAGGTTAAATAAATGAAGTTTTTAAACAATATTTTTTTTCCATTTCGAAGCACTATTTGGTGAAGGCGTATGATTTTGGTGGTGATACAGCATCTTTTCAAAGTTTGAAATTGTGGTCTTTCAAATTTTTCAATAAAGCGTTTTCTTCTATTGAATTTTCCTATTTTCACGTGACCCATTTATGGCACATTCTTCTAATCAAGATAGACATACATTTCTTATCAACACAATAATATTTAAAAGTCATTTTTATTTTTCAAAGAAGAAAAAAATGTCTCTATTTGAAATGATTTTTTTTTTGAAAAGTAGATTCAAATCGAATAAAAAAACTAAAGTTAAATAAAAAATTTTCTAAATTGAAACTAAACTGTTCTCTAAACTTGGAAAAACAAAGTCAAATTCAAAAAGGATTTATTAAAAAATTCCTGTAATTTTGAGTTGTTTTCGAAACTTTTGTTATTCTGACCTACTGTTAAATCTGGCCGTGTATCTTTTAGAAGAACGAATGTTTTTCGTAAACATGTTTTCTACTAGAGGAAAATGCACATCACATTCAGAAGTTAGGCTTATCATTTTGGGTCAGTTTGTCTCGTTTATAAGGTTACTATGTCAAAAATTGCAGTATATAAGTCGCCCGAAATCAGTGTATTTTTATACACGTTCATCATGGAGTTGTTATTCATTTTTTTAGCTGCACTTCCTTTTGGTAAGTATCTGTGAGAAAATTAAATTAATTAAACATACCTTCTCTGCCTTTGTACGGAAGAAATTTTTCAATTTTTTCGTATTTACAAATCAAAAATTTAGGAATCGTTTCTCAAAATTTTTTTTTTTACTTGAAATTTTCATACACAGTTAAGAATGAATATAGAGTGAACTATATTTTCCAATATTAATTAAATCAAAAAAATTATTATCGACCGAAAAATTCTTTTTTATTAAACAAGTCAATTATTTTTTTAATGTAAATAAAAATGAATTAACCTGATTGTAATTTATGGAAAAATGTGTCTATTTAAATTAAAATTAATCAATGAGAAGGGTTTTCATTTTTTGCGGGTCTAACAACTTCAACGATTTGCAACACTTTTAATGTTAATCAAAACGAATTTTGCCCCGTACAGCTTCTATAGGATTTTTCACATCATTTTCATTGATCGTTCGTATTTTTTTAATAAGTATTCGGTCTTCAAAAATAATAGAGAAAATATATTTTTCTTTTTCCGAATTAAAGATTTAAAAAATTAAAAGCATTCAAAGTTATTTATTTCGATAATTTTGTTTTTTAATAAAAATTTTAATAAGTCGTTAATAAAATATTTTCAATTCATAGTTATAGGTCTTCCTTTAGATTATTTTTCATCTTAAATTTAATAAATTAATTAATTTATTTTCAACTTAATAATAACTCCCTAATAAAAAAGTCGTGATTAAAAAACAAATTTCTATTGAAAATGAGTTTATGTGGAATCGGAATATCTATAAGGCACCATAATTGTATAGAAATTTCTTGTAAAGTTAAATTTTCGCGCCAAATAAATACATGTTGGGTAAAAATCGAAAATAGCAATCAACAATTAAAAGAAAAAGTCAGGAAATTTTATTTATCAGGAAAAAGTCAGAAATTCTAAGCAAAATCTTGAAGAAAATCGTGTTTTTTGTTTGTTACTTTCAATAACTTTGAAGCAGAATAAATTTTAATATTTCAATTTTAATTTACAAAATTAAAGGTTGAAAATATTAAAAGTTTGAGATTCTGGTATTTAATTAGTAATGATGCGGGAAAAATATTATACTGTTTAGTCAAAAATTCGACTATTTCATAGAAAATGTATAGTTGTTATTTAAATTTCATGTTTTGGTGTTTAAAATGTAACCAAAAACTTATTCGGATGAAAATTAAAATTTTTTTAAACTTTTATTTTTTATTTAAAAGCTTATCTTTTTTTGTAGAAATTTTACCTTTTTTGATAAAAATTCAACTGATTGGCTAAAGATTCAACAACTTTGATACAAATTCTGAATCCGGTAAAAAATTCAAATTTTGTGTTTTAAAATTCGTCTTTTCGGGTTGAGAGTTTAAGTATCTTCAAAGAAAAATGTACTCCATGTTTAAATCAAAATGTTTTAATGTTGAAAAGTCAAACTGAAATCTCTTTTGTAAATAAATTCAAATAATATCGTTTGAAAATGTATTTTTTAAATTTTATTTAAAAACTTTTCTATTTTAGTGGAAATTTCATCTTTCTTGAATGAAAAGTGAAATCATTTTTCTGTTGCAGATTCATATTTTTAACTATTATCATAAGTTTTTAAATCAAGGATTCGTTCAAAATTGAATTATTTTATTAAAAATCATTATTTATGCTGCAAATTTATATTTTTTGGTTAAAAATAATTTTTTACAGAAAATTCACCGTTCGCCTTGCATCTCCAACAATTGACATTTTTCTTCTTTTATAACTAAATGTGCATAATTATTTTATTTATTTATTTGTTTATAGCCTTTTGTTCCATCATAATTTAAAAATTAAAATTTTTGTTTTGTTTTTTCTAAGCTTGTTTAAACCAGTAGAAAGCAATATTTCGAAAACAGAAACATACTATGTCATGCTATCATTTTCTTAATATAGCCTTCTTCTTGTTTCAATAGTGTTAAAAATTTTAGACTGTCGCGTCATTTTATCACCTTAACCCTGAAAAATACATTTCAAGCTTAGTGAAGTTGAGATAATAAAATTAAGGTCGCAGGCCTTTTAAAATTAATGGTCAACACATCGAAAACTGTAAAATGGTAATTATGAATTCTCTTTTGTTAAAGCTCTTTAGGCTTTAACGAAGAGATTCTTATCACTTATCTCGTTCTTCGTACTCGATTTTATCTAAAATGTAAACTTTTCTACACTATGTGCAACACTATTTTGTCAATGGTATATTATAATTATTTCCGCAGCTGACGCTGGTACTGCTTATTTAGAAATTAAAAAATAATGCATAAATTGTATTCTTCATGATTAACTTTATATGAACGAATTATTTTGCACTAATTGTTATTCTCTTACCATAAAGAATGTAGAATTACAAACAAATTTTTATGATTACAATGTATCGTTTTTTCATCAATTTCATTTGTTTTTTTAAATGTTATTTCTTACAATTTGAACCAAAAAAATGCACCCTAGCGCAAAGTGGCTCAAGCAAAATTTGAAGATTTAATTTAGTTTTCCCAAAAAGTTAATTTATTTTTTTTATTTCGAACGTATTCTTATAGCAAAAGTTTATTACAAATTTGCAGATCTTTATTGAATGCGCAATTTTTTCATTTATGTGTTTTCGCACCTTGCATCATTTTGCCAAAGATTTTAGTTTTTTGTTGACAGTCTTACTTTAAATGATTAAAACAAAAACTACGCATTCTATCAAAAAATGATCCATATCAAATTTTTAGATTTTTTTGGGTGAACTAGTTTTCCCTCTTTATTTTTGTCTTAGCTTGCGTCGTTTGTGTAAAAATTTAATTCATCAATTTTTAATGCGCACAATTTTTATCCATTTATCTTTTGTCGTGTCTGGCATAGTTTGGCCACCAAATGCAATTCTTAATTTTTTATTATTTTTTTTTACTGCGAAAACGTGAATTTCCAATTTTTTGAAAAAATGGAAAAAGTTGTTATGATAATCTTTTAGAGCTTTTAAAAATTAAAGTCTTTTTTTCCTGATTTTTTTTCATGTCGTGCGTTGCTTAGCTCAAAAATTTTCGTTTTTTTTTAATCTTGTAAGTGCTATAACTCTGGTAATTTTTGTTATCAAAAAAATGTTATTCGGAGAAAACGTTCTTCCTTTCAAGTACTGAGAATAACCGAACAAAGAATTTTGATTCTTGAAAACAAGTAGTCTAAATAATTTTTAAAATACGCTCACTTTTTCATCAATTCTTAAAGAAGACAATAAATAATAATTTAAATAATTACATAATGATTGTAGAAAAATTCACTAGTCAAAAAAATGACGAGAAATTGCATTTTAATCAGAAAATAAGATTTTTGTACATTTTTTGGGAATAAATAATTGTTTAAATAATTCGCATTCGTTTCAACAATTGAAATTTATTTAGAAAGTCATTTAAATATTCAAATCTTCCATTAATAATTATTTGTATCAAGAAGAAGACGGAAATTACTAAAAGGTAACAATCACAAGTAAAAATGTATTTCTTTATATTTTTGGGTCATATTTGGGGCTTTGCTGGGGGTGAGGACGGGTTAAAAATTAAAGTTAATAGCGTTTTATTTCTTAGCCACTTTGTCTAAATTTCTAGAAAACTCGGCATTTTTCGATGAAACCATGGAACATGCTTTCCATTTTTCAAAAATTCAAAATTTCCCCATGTTAATTAAATGAGATTTTGAACTGCTCGGTGACACATGTTAATAATTTTTTTGGAACATCCTGATGTATATCCAGATATACAGACAGACATATATACGACCAGACAGACACACTCGTAAAACCTGTTTTTCAGATCCAGTGGGTCTCAAAACGTGAACATTCGACAAAACAGGGGGGGGGGGCAAATTTTAGACAAATTTAATACCTTCTCGGATAAGTATTTAAAAATCCAGTCGGATCTCGCTGAGTTGTTTGCGTAAATAGCCAAAAATTCCGAAAATTTATAGAAGTTTTTAAAATGAATTTTGAGTAATTTATCTTCAGCTTTCAGAAATCACTAGTACTATCACCTTAAATTAACAAAAACTTTCATAATTTTCTGGAAATTTATTTGAAAAAATTTAATTCAATTTTGGACCGTTAATGGTAATTTACCATATTTACATGTAAATTACAATAATTTACCAAAAATTGCCATAAATTTATGGATATTTATAGACCTTTTTAAATTAGTTTCAGAAAATGTATGGTAGCTTAACATAAATTACCTGAAATATTACAATAAATTATAAAAGATTTAATAAATATATAGAAATTAATAAAAAATTTTAAGATTTAATTTTGGGTAATTTAAGATAATTTACTACATTTGCCGTTCAAGTTAACATCAATGAACAAAAGTTTCCATATAGTTCAAAAAATTTATTTAAATTTCAAAAAATGTATTAAAAAAATTAAATTTAAATTTGCGCAATGTATAGTAAGTTACCGTGAATTACCAGTGATATTACCATAAATAAGCAAAAAGCTTTCATAAACTTCTGTAAATTTATAAAAAAATTTAAAATTTAATTTTTTGTTGTGTATTAGAAGTTACCATATTTACCTGTAAAATAACCATAAATGACAGAAATTGTCTATAAATTTCCGGAGATTATAAACATTTTTTAATCTAGTTTCAGAAAATTTATTGTAAGTTACCATAAAATACAAACAATATTGCCACAAATAACTAAAAATTCTCATAAATTTTCCGAAAATTTATAGAAATGTTAAACATTCAATGTTATGTTATGTATGGCAAGTTACCGAAGTTACCTCTTAAATTATCATGAATGACAGAAATTGCGCATAAATTTTCGGAAATTATAAATATTTTTAAATTCAACTTTTGGCCATATATGTTAAATAATGATAATTTACGTTTAATATTACCAAAAATCATCAAACACATTCATAAATTTTCGGCAATTTATAAAAATGTATAAAATTGAATTTTGGGTAATTTATGATAAGGTACCGTATTTGTCTGTAAAATTACCATCAATGACCGAAAATTTCCATAAATGTCCGGAAATTTATAAAAATATTTAAAATTTAATTTTAGTCACTTAATGATAAGTTACTATATTTGCCTGTAAATTACCGTTATTGAACGAAAATTGCCATACATTTCCGGATATTTATAGAACTTTGTAAATTTAATTTCGGGAAATTTATTTTAACTTACAATAAATTACCATATTTGCTGGCAAAGTTACCATAAATGAACAAAAATTGCCATAAATTTCCAGAAATTTATCATCTTTTTAAAATTTAATTTGGCGCAATTAATGGTAATTTACCATATATTACCAGTAATATTACCATGAGTAACAAAAAACTTTCATTAATTACCGGAAATTTACAAATTTACCATAAATTACCTGTAATATTACTATAAATTACAAGAAAACTTTCATAAATTTTTTAAAATTTATAAAAATGTTTAAAATTTCATTTTGGTTAATTTATTCTAAGTTACCATATTTGTCTGTAAAGTTACCATAAATTATCGCAAATTTCCATCAATTTCCGAAGTTTGTTAAACATTTTAGGTTTAATTTTTGGCTCTTTATGGTAAGTCACCATAAATTACCTTTAATATTACCATAAATTACCAAAAATGTTCATAAATTTCAGGAAGTTTATAAAAAGGTTTAAATTGGAAATTTGGGTAATTTAGGGTAAGTTACAATACTTACCTGTAAACTTATTGTAAATCACCAAAAATTAGGATTTAAGAAATTTGAAATAGATTAAAAATTCTATTTGACGTCCAATAATTAAATTCATGCAAATTCCTGTTATAAAAGAAAAGAAAAAAAAATTCGACCACCAAATTTGGACTACAACAAGAAAACAAAAAAAGGTCCTATTGGAATCTGAAAAATTTTTTTAAATCATTTTCGAATAAAAACAGAAAATCGGAAAGAAAAATAACAGGGCAACCAACCACATCCCGTTCCTTCCTTCTTTCGTCTTTTTAATTTTATTGCTATCAAATTACAAAAAGAGTCCATTGGAAATGAAAGTAAAAAAAAAAAGAAATTAAATTACATTAACAACGTTTCGGTACTCCCACAGTACCCTTATCAAGACAAGAAAAATGTAACACGTTACGAATTTACAGCACCAAATAACAGGTGATCTCTCTTTCATACCTGAGAATCGAATTTTTGCGAGAAAATTATTTAAAAAATTTTTTTTTCAGATTAAATCGGAGCTTTTTTAACATTCTCATCCTAATGAGAAGGTATTGGTTTTATGTAAAATTTCACTTTGTCGGTTTACATAAAATCTTTTACGAGGGTTTTTGTCTGTCTGTCTGTAATCTGTAGTCTGTATTCTGTAGGCACGGTTACTTACGAAAAATTGATCAGATTGCATTCTACTTTGGCACACTTGTTCAAGGTCTAAAAAGAGAGAAAAATTTTGTGAAACAGCCATTTTGGATCTAAATTCAAAAAGTAAGCGCATTTTCAAAATTTTTGAAAGCACATGATTCAAGATTTCAAAATTCTATGCACGTTTATTCATATTACTCAGAAACTCGAACATTTTATCCTAAAGACTTTTTTCTATGAAAAAAAAATTGTCAGATTTTGAGCGTTTTCAAAATCGAAAAAAGCAAACTAAAATTAACATTTTAAGCCACACAACGCATGAAATGTAAAAAAGTCAGGAAAAGAGAAACGTTGATCTTTGAAAGCCCTCCAAGTTGATCATAACAACTTTTTTCATTTGGTCGAAAAGTTGAAATTTCAAAATTTGATCGTACGAAAAATTTGTTTAACCAAATTTTTTTGAAAATTTACAATTCTATGTACAGTTATTCATATTACTCATTAACTTAAACAATTTATTCATATGAATTTTTTCTATAAAAAGAAAATTATCACAGTTAGAGCATTAAAAAAAAACTGAAATGAACATTTTAAGCCAAACAGCGCATGATATGATAAAAAATCAAGAAAAGAAAAACGTTGATTTTAAAAAAACCTACAAGATTATTATAACAACTTTATTAATTTGGTCGAAAAGTTGGAAATTCCAAATTAATCTTACCAAAAATAATGAAGAATCCAAAAATTCCATTTCTTGTTCAAACTATGCAACATAAGAGAAAAATGAATAAGTTAAAATTTCAAAAGAGAGCTACAAGTTTAGATAGGATACGTAGTTTTTGCTCTAATCAAAAAAATAACATTCAAAATAAAAACATGCAATTTTTTTGAAAAAAGGTCATAAATACGAACTAAAATTAACAGACAAAAGTTGTTCGCCTGGAAAGATCTGTAAATTTAAAATTATCATTTTTGGATAGGACGCGTAGTTTTTCTTTAACCGTAAAAGACAAGATTAAAAATAAAAAATTATAAAAACAAGGAAATAAGAATTAGTATGTTTCAATTTGTATGCAGCTTAGAATAAATTTTAAAGCAAAATACAAAACAAATATTAAAATGATCATGATAAATATAATTTGTGCTTTATTTTGCAATATTTGCATAAGCAGTCCCGGGCAGACTTACATAAAAAATTTATTATATTTGATATAAAAGTGTTGTGTATAATGTAGAAAAGTTGACATTGTGGATAAAATCGAGTGCGAAGCACGAGATATTTGATGAGAATGTGTTCGTTAAAGCCCAAAGAGCTTTAACAAAAGAGTGTTCACAATCACAAAATTACAAATGTCGGTCCGTTGACCTTTCATTTAAGAGTTTCGTTTATTCAAAATTTAATATGGTCTGAAATCATGACTTTATTTTGAGAAATGTCTGAAATTATCAATATGTTATAAAAAATATCGTAAGTCGAAAAAGTAACACTTTATAATATACTTGCATAATATACTATTATGCCTTAATTGTGAAAAAACGGTTCTTTCAGAGAATATAATTTCATCGAAACAATAGTTTTTAAATCATAGTTGATATTTAGGAAATATGAGAGAACAGTAATCGAAGTCATTCCAACTAAATTCTTCATCAATATCAGAAGTTTATATGATTGATATACAGCTGATTTAAAAAATTTCCAGGGTTGGCAAAATGCTTGCATAATGATATTATTACGGAAGACGTGTACACCCCAGAAGAAGTATTAAGAATATTATTTGATATCAACGATAAGGATTTGTATGATATGTGTGGCAAAGATTTTGACAAAAATACAAGGTCGGATAACATCATAAAAGCAGTTTCAGAACTTCGAGATGCAGCAGTGGCTCTTGGAGACATACAGGTCTCTAAAAATTGGACTGGAAAAGTTGCAAAAGATAACTGTGTGAAAAATGAACCTTTCACCCAGGCGAAAATAAAGGTCATCAAAGCAGCGTTACCATGCGTTACGGATGAGGACCTGCCCGCTATTGTGGAGTTCGCTCATAACCAGACTTGCCCGGACGAGTAAGGAACGAATCATTTTTTAGTTATTTTCTTCTTCAATATGAATTTTATATAAAAAACATTTTTTTATCCATATTTTAGGACGGGTCAATTTAAAAAAAAATCCCTGTTTCTTTAAATAAGTAAAAGTTAACACATATCCCCCCCCCCCCTGGCGCTTAAAGGTGGACTAATATTCAACGAAAAAAGCTCGGTTTCCGAAAAAATGAAAATAAAGAATTACTTTTTATTAGTTTATCGTGAACTAAAGTTTCGTCACCTCTTAAAGAATGTTCTAGGAACATTTTCTACTCAATAAATAATATTTTTTATTTTTACAGACATCTTGCATTGTGCCATGAAAAGTTAAAACAAAGTGGAAAATAGCAATTTTGGGTAAAATTAATACTAAAGAAAGTGTTGAACAGAATTCCTATGAATTATTTGTATTCATTCACTAATAAGCTATCGAGTATTCTTTAAATATTTTTGTATTATTTAAATAATTATAAATTGTTTTCACATCGCTTGCCCTCCCCTGCCGTAAATTGTGAAAAGTTATTATTTTTCGGTATAGATGATACCGTATATTAAATTAATTCACTACTTCTCATGTTTTTGAACTATTTTCCCTCTATTAATCATAGGAAGTTTTTTTCTGGCGATAATGACACATCTAAAAAATAATGTCTTTTTTTAGGATACTAAGCAACTGTTTAAATGAAAAGTTCATAGAAAAGTTAGAGAAAATTTTAGTTTGCAAAGCAATTTTTTAAGCTCTTAAAGTATGAGTTATAAAAAAAGAAAATAATAATAAGAAATTCAGTGTAAGAAATTAAAAATGAAAATGTTTTTTCAGCCTTTCCGACGAAAAGGCGCCAAGTACATTTAAAAAAAGTTTTTCACAATAACTATCACTCTTAAAATCTATTTACTGCATAATTAATTCCAAAAATAGTAAATGTTTAAAAACTACAGATTAAAAACATTGTTTAAATAAATGCAAATTGTTGAAAAAATTCTAGACTGTCTTTCATACAAAATGTTGAATTTAACATCCATGAATGCGCTTTCAATTCCAGAAAGCAGTATATGATAAAGATTTACCGAAAAAAAAACTTTTGCAACAAATAAAAATTATTTCAATAATTGCAAAATATTTTTAGAAAAATGTATTACACTCAAGATTTGCTCATTATGTCATTATCCTCAGAAAATAATAACTGGTCAAGATTTACAGATAGAAAAAATGTGAAAATAATTTTAAAATGTTTCAATAATTGCCAAATATCCTTTAAAAAATGCTATTCTCGAAATTTATGAATTGTGTCGTTTATCTCAAGAAATAATAACTTTTTACGATTTTAAGGGAAATCAAAGTTTGTCTGAACAATCCATGATTGTTTAAATAATTATAAATTTGTCAGAAATGCTAAAGCTAGTGAGACTTGAATAAAAATAATAGATTTGAAAAAATACCCTCTTTGGCATGCACACAAGAGAATTGGGACGGCCAATATTAAAAGTTACTTGCCATCGAACTGTTCCTTGAATATTGATTAAAAAGTAACTAAATTTTAATTTTCAAAAAATTATTAAAGATTAATTATTTTTTTCTCTTTTTCGAGAAACGAGATTTTTCCATTCAAAATCCCATTTTAATTTCAAAAGCTCGATGACTTGGGTTTGTATTGACGGTTTAAAAAAAAAAGAATAAGAGTTGAAAAATATTTCAAAATTGTAAAGATTTTAAAAGAATTTTGTAAGGTTTCACGAAAATTGAAATTTGTTTTAGGTTTCCAGGAAAAATTAAAATAATTTTTTATTTCAATCAATCAATTTTAAAAGTATATTTGATAAGATATAAAAAGATTTCAAACGATTTCAAAGTTTTGGAAGAAGAATCTAAAAGATTTTGAGACCATTTTTTTAATTTTTCGAAAAAAATCAGAAAATATTTGAATAATTTCTTTAAGTTCTTAAAAATTCGAAAAAGTATGTAGAATATATTAAACTAAAATTTTTCATTCAGCAAGATTTGTTAAAATTTTAAGGTAAATTCTAGACAGTTAAAATATCTGTAGAAACTTAGGATGTTTTTAATGGATTACGTATAATTAAAAAATTAGGATTTTTTTCAAATTTATTTATTATTTCTTAATTTCCTCTAGACCTTTAAATGCCCTGAATAAATCTTGAAAAGACTCGACATTTTTTAGATATGCTACAAAATCCTTTTAAATAGACAGAATTTCTTTAAAATCTTCTAGATATTCTTTTGAAACATCTGAAATATTCAAAAATCTCTTTCCAGTTTTTTCAAGAATGTTATGAAAATTATATTCATATGAAAACTTTTAACAAATAAGCAGTGATTTGAAATTTGTATCTCATCATACAAAATGCTAAACTATCAATGTATTCAATACTTGTGTGACCAAAAAAGTATTGAAAAGCATTCAGTGTTACACCAAATCAATGTTTCATTTCTTTATAAACAATGAATTATCTTAAAAAACCTTTTTTTATTTAGAAAGCTTCTAGTATACTTATAAATATAAATATTTTTTAGTAGAATATTAATTCCATTTCAGGCACGGACAATAGATTGGAAAAGGATACCAAAAACGGCAAGGCAATTAACCAACGGACAATCTTTATGATGACTTCTGATGTTTCTGCAATCTAATTACAAGGGTCAGTCCAAATGTATAAACGTCTTTCAAAAAATCAAAAATGCAAGACGAACTTAAACTAAAATTATTTACAAATTTTCGATTATAATAATTCTTCAACATAATAATAATAATAATAATAATAATAATAATAACATAATAACGAGGCTAAATATCTCGTAGAAGGAGTATTCAGAATAGAAAATAACCATTATCAAACAATTACCATCATTTAAAATGTTTTGATAAACAAATTGTATTTTTTTAATTATTGTGTTCTTTATCAGAAAACTTTAAAATAATTGATAAATTATAAAAATCACTGCATGCAAATACAATGGTTAAATATATGTATATTGATAATAATTTTATCAAGAAATTTAAAAGTTGAGCGTCTTCCATCGGGAAATATTTATTTTCACTAAATAGTGCACAACTTATCTCAGGAGTTATATTTCATTAAAAATTTGTGGCATAAACTGGAAATTTTTATTGGGATAGCACTATTTAAAAAAACTGTAATTTACTATGTTAGTAATTTAAAATTAATATTATTAATAAATGATAATAGAAAATCGTGACATTTGTAAATAAAATTTAAGAAAAACTATATTGCGATATTATTCCGCTCTACTTTAAAAATCTATGTGACAAGCAGGCAATAAATTAACAATGTACTTTATTTTCAAAAGATACATCAAACTTGCCAAAATAATTGTGAAAAAACGTTCTATTTCCATACCAAATAATTTTTCTTAAAGATTTTGTTTGTGAAGTGAACAGTTATCGATTATTAGTAAATAATAATAAGATTAATTATTCAAAATATTTATTAAGAACAAAACATTTACTTAGCGATTTCAATGGATGATTGCTTATGAAAAATATTCTTAATAACAAGAAAAATTGTGAGTTGGTGCAATACTTTCTTGATAATGTATATCCCATGTGATAACTATCATGCTAAATTTTGCAATTAATTCATAATATTGTTATTCACAAAACAAATATTTAACATTTATATTTTGTGCAGCTATTTATTGTGATTTATAGAAGCAATCCAAAAGTTTTGCATTAAAAAACAATACTTAACAAGACTGTGTTTCTTCGAATATTAAAATTAAGGGTAATCATTCTCTAATGTTTATTTTTCCTTTCTTTTTGATCCAGCTATTAGATATTCAGACACTTTAAATCTAAATAAAGTTTTCAATTGGGGTTGATTGCCTTATAAAAATAATATTTATCTGAAAATGGCAGACCAAGCGTACCTTATCCGTCCGCGGGGCGGCAGTAAAATAGATCCTTAATGTACCAAGGTGAGCGGCACGTAAAGTGACAGTAAGAAGGAAGAAGTGAGTGAGAAGTAAAAGAAAAGAAAAGAGAAGGATTCATTTGAAAACTACTTTAAACTAAGAAGTGCATTTTAGGCTAATAACGTCAGCCGACGCGCGTTTGCACGTAGTACAATCAAGTGCCACTTTACAGAAAAAGGGCGCTTCTTCTACCTTCTTCAGATAATAGTAGATTATGTACCTAGGCAGTAAAGTTGAAGTTGATACGGAAATGCAGAATTTAACGTCCGGTCGGTAAAACTGCATCTGAATATAAAACAACTTTTCTGCCGTGGTGCATACGATACTTTATCTGAAATAGAAAGAATAAGACCTCTTTTCCTGGAAAACAGCGCTTTATTGTACCGCGTACGAACGCTAGTGGGGTGACATTTAGATGTCCAGAATCCATGTCGTAGTTAAACTTAGGGTTAAAATTAATTCTTTCCACTTTTTTCCTTCACTTTTCTTTCACCTCTTATTTACTTCTTTCTCCTTGCATTCACTTTACGTGACGCGCGTCGCACTACAATAACGTACTATTTTACTTCTGCACCACGGGCAGATAAATTGTGCTTGTTCTGCCTATTTTAGATAAATACTTTTTCCTCATACTTTTACTGAAAAAGGAGTATTTCTAAGTAACTAAAATAGTATATTGTACCGCGTTCGCACACGCGCGGAGTGATGCTAAAAGTCCAAAATCTACTTGGTAGTTTAACATCGTTTTAAAAATAGTTCTTCTCACGTTTTTCATTTACTTCTCACTCACTTCTTCCTCCTTGCATTCACTTTACGTGCCGCTCATTGCAGTAGAATAAAGTGCTATTTAACTGCCGGCCCGCGAGCAGATACAATGCGATTGTTCTGCCTATTGTAGATAAGGTATTGTATGTACCACGGCAGTAAAGTTGTTATATAATCAGATGCAGTTTTCTCGTCATCGTCTTCGGCTTGGAAGTTAAATTCTACATTCTCGTATAAGATCGATTGTTAAGAAGAATAGGTTTGAATTTTAGGCTGAATATTTATGTACCTGGATTTCATCTGCAATAATTCTAATAGGGACTTCGCTAAAGTCTTTTCTTCAGAGAACAAAAATAGTAATCCTAAAATTTCAAATTTTTAAGTCACATTTATTTAAAATATAAATTTCAGTAAGAGAAAAAAATACCTTAATTCTTAAATCTTAAATCTTGAGAGCTGGAAGCAAGTGAAAATCACTTGGAGCCAAGTCTGGAGAGTACCGTAATTACTCGAAAATTTCCTATCCAAAAATAGCCAACTGATCTTGAGTCATACTTGCTGTATCTGGTCTTGGGTTGCCATGAAACAGCAGTAATCCTTTTGTAAATAGTCTGGAATGCTTCTATGCTAATCAATATTGTCATGTTCTCCGCTAACTTAAATTAGCGATTCGTCGAAAGCGTCCCGGTCTCTTCACAAAAGGAGTATTGCTGTTTTACTACAATGCAAGACCACATAGAGCAAAAATAGGCGAAGATTTGTCGACTGATATTCATTAGGACATTATCGAACATTCACTGTACTTTTTAGGCTTGGGTCCCAATAATTTCAACTTGGTTCCTGCATTTGAAGTGCATTTGTAGGACAAGCACTTCAGCAATGATAAGGATGTGAAGACTTGGATGCTCGCGCTTGGATGAATGATCAGGTCCCGAAACAGTAACCAAATTTTTTCCAAAAAGATTCCATAAGCTTCCAAAAATATTTGAACCATTTTATTTTGATTCTCTTTTTACTATGATTATTATTAACTGGCACTGTGGTTCAGTTGTTAGCATTCTCGCCTGTCTACCTCAGAACTGGTAGGACCAGCATTCGAGTCTCAGTAGATCCGTAGACTGCCTTTGCATACAATATTTTTTTGGGATGAAATTTTGTGTAGTTAAAAAGTCAGGTATGATTTTCTCTTGGTCGAACTTTAGTCCGCTGTACTATACAAAGGTTTTACTTTGATTTTACGTGTTTTGTGTTTGTTTGTTTAAATGAAGTAAAGTTTTTGTTTACATTTAATATATATTTTCAAAGTAATTCGAGATTTTTCTCAAATAAAGTAAATTTTTTTTCATACTTAACCTTAAAATTAATCTTTCTTTATAAAAATAATATATAATCTTTATAAAATGTTTAATTTTAATCATAATTATTGTTTAATATGTGAAAGCAGAAAGACTTAATCAGACATTTATATTGAATATACATACATGAGTGTTTTCGCTTTTAAATATACATTGATCATTGTAATCAAAAAACATTGATTTCATTAATCATCTTTATATAGAAAGGAGCTTACAATTTAAAAAAACTTACATTCGAAATCTTCAATTATATCCACGGTAAAATAACAAAAATTCAATTAGTTTCTAAACTAGGGATATTGCTTTTATTTTTCAATTATTTTGAAATTTTACAGTAGATCAGAACCTTTAGAAAAGTTAAAGATTACAACAAGATTAACAAAAGATTTACAACAATGTAAAAGACGAATGCTATCAAAACAATCACAGGATCAATTGATTTAGATTTTAGTTTAGTTAGTTAAGAATCGCTGGCAGCACTTTAGCACGCCCAGCGGCACTTTGTAGTACTGCTTTGTATTATATTTTTTGTTTGAATCAAATAAATATTTTTTTAATGATTTCGAATGAAAAGGTTTTAAACAAATGTATTTTTTAATATAAACCAATATTTAGTTTGATTTAAATATTTTTTGAGTGTAGAATAAGTAAGGTTTTTGCTCGGGGTTACCACCATTTAATGTGAATTTGGTAAAAACTGCGTGAATAAAATATTATGTAATTTTATGTTATAACTACACTATGTAGCAATGAATAAAAAGTTACTATCTTCAGCAGACCCTTATCTTGTGGTTGTATATTAAAAAGTCATGTTAATGTTACGCCTAGACAATCCAAATTATTTGATTTATTCAGGAGAATTTTGTTTAAATTCCTGGGTACAGAGATAGTCTTATAAAGACTTTTTTATAATATTCTTAAGTTTTCAAGCCCAATGCAAATGGTTAAAGTCTTGAATAAATTTGAGTAGTTATTATATTTAAGTGTAACGTAAATTCCCCAGTTTGGGCGAATGCTTAGATACTATAGCTAAATTTGTGGAAATCTTAGAAGTAATTACACTAGCAATAGTTTAATCACACTCTAGAATAGATTAAATATTCGTTTTATATAGATTTTATAGTCATCTTATTATATATTCGTACTGTCTTACGTCCAAACTCTGCAAACGAATTTCTTCCGTTAATACTCTGCGCTGATTTTTTTAGGTTTAGGCCCGTTGCCTCTCGTTGAATGGTTAAAACCATTTGCCGCGAAATAAAGGTCAGGTTTTAAATAAAATAAGTTACACTGTACATTGATTTAACTTTATGATGAACACAGTTGATTTATTATAAGTTATCAATATTTATTTGTTCGTGGATAACATAATCGAAAGTGAGGTTATGTTACCTCACATAGTTTCAAAGATGTTATTACTTCCAAAACTAATTCTGATGTTTTCGTGCCCTGCATCTAGATTTCTAACCTCGTTTTGTGCGAGGTTTATCCCCACTTTGACAGTTTAACTAATCAGAATACTGATGTCACTCAATTTTATTGCCGAATAACCAATCAGAAATGAAGTGCGTATGCTCCTCCTACTGATATCGACAGTTTAAGAGAGTCACCTCAAAATCTACCTTGGACAGTGAACCAAGCAATATCTTTGATGAAAATTGTATGTAGTTAAAATCGGACACATTGCTTTAATTCAAGTTTACTGAAGTGCAATAAACTTATAGTATTCGCCAAATTAGTGTACAATAATAATTACTTAATATTTATTGATTCTGTACGTTCATAATCAATTCCATTTGGATGCCATGTGAATCTTCTTGTCAGAGAATTTACTAGTTCTGAAAGTATTTGGTAAAAGATCCTTAGCGCTTTGCAGTTTTAGTTCAGAAAACAGCACATGCCGTTACAATTATTTGAAGGTTATATAGTCACGTGTGCCGTTATCTGTGACTGACCGAGCCGAACATTGCTCCGATCCTGATGTTCGGAAGTTGACACGAGGAGTTGTTTTTCGACACAACAGTGTTTAAAGAATTTAATGCAAGTTAATACATAATTCTTATATTACCTACCTCCTTAATACGGACTGAAAAAACGGTTAAAGACATTTGTTCTATTTTTTCCAAAATATACGGTTACATACAAATTATGCATTTTCTTTAGATAACAAGCACAATATTTTAATTCTTAAAGCTTTCTCCTGTCATGACTCGTTTTGATGCATTTGTATTGAATAATTGACAAAATTTGCGTTAAAAGATTACAATGGCAGTGAGAAAACCAATTTAAAAATGTAAACAATAAAAAAATATATTTTTTCTAATTACATGCTTTATTATACTGGGAAATTTTTCGCTTAAAATTTTCCAATTCCTGATAACTTAAATTAGGTGTCGGTACTCATCAATGACGATATCCCCCTACTGTAGGAAACCTATCGTGGCGTCGCTCACCCAAATTGGGACATTTGATTCGCCCAAACTGGGTCAAAAGAAAATTTATTGGTTCAAATAGGTTCATCGGAACAATTGAAGTACGCCTCACAAATCCTTACATTCGAACGAATTGGGCGAACAGTACTTGAATAAACATCTCTATTTGTCTAGAGGAAGATTTAAATAATTATTTTAAAAGTTTTAGATGAAGTCATTTCTTATCATCTCGGTTCTCTCGCAATTTCAATTTGGTTTATTTTATCAAACACGTGAACTACCCGTACCTGGCCGAATATTGATTAAACCAACCCTGATTAGATTTCATGGTCAGGAGCCGACCGGACACTGGTCAGGATAATTTTTTTGTAAAAATTACACATTTCTAAAAGTCGTGACATTATCAAAGACGTAATTAGGGATGCTAGATAAACTATCATTTGAAATGTAATCTTTAAATATTGATTAGATCAGTAAAGTAGAAATGAGATTTGTTCAATTCTTAAAAAAAACATTTAATTTTTCGAAATGTTTTATATTAATAAATTAAACTGTTATCGATTTCACTATTTGCAACCGAAGAAATGTTACAAGTTTAGACATTTTCTATATTTTCAGACAATGTTTAGCCGGTACACTTTCAAATCGTTAAATTGATCAAATCTAATTCTCGGCTTGTTAGCGATATGTAATTTTAAAGACTTTAAAGCTATAACTAGCTCAGCTGCCATTGGGCGCTAAAGTAAATCCTTTCGTTGATTCATTCTGATAAAAATAAAAAGCCGTCAAAAGGGGTTTCAAAACAAATAAAAACTCATTATTTTAAAGAGAGACCTCATATTAATTTAAGTTTAAATTATTATTATTATTATTATTTATCAGTAATTGACAAATAATTTACAAGTTCCAACAATCTTTCTAATAATCATATTTCAATGTTTGAAGGAAAATCACAATTTTCAATGGTTAACAATTATTGTTCAAATTATAAATAGTTAAAGTCGAATGTCTGTTCCCGATTTAAAATTACTACCAGCTAAGATATATTCAATTATTGAAATGTAAAACTCAAGTCTTTGAAATGAAAAATATTCTAAGTCTAAACTCGGATTTATTCAAAAGTTTCTAAGCAAAGTGTCGCAGGTTCTTTTATATAAAGCTGATAGCAGAATCGACTGACAACTGATCTTTTTTTCTCGCGGAAAAACAGACGCTCGCTGAGAGAGAAAATTATGATGCGAGCAACCCCACACGTTTTACTCTATCCAGTTAAAATTCAAGATAGAAAACACCCTTCGAACTTTGGCACTTCTAGTCTTCCTGCTCTTATCTATTTACTCAAAATCTAGGGCACACCTTCTTATTTTTAATACTCAAGCCTCCTCTAGTTTGCCGATTAACTTTTATACATAAATATAAGTAATAAGTATTTCATACATACATACTATTCTTGAATTATCAATATTGAGAGTAGGAAGGCAATAGTCGTTCTTTCATGTCAACGGATCGTCAAGGATTACGTATTGAAAATATTATCAAACCCTCAAAATGAGTTACATCTTATTAATCACATTATAATGAACAACATTTATCCATTTTTGTTTTCCCTCCTGAAATTTATTTCGCGTCAAGATTCAAATTAGCGGCCATGCTTTATTTAGCGCCACCAATGCCATGTAGCAAACCTTGGTATGCAATTCAATCTACACCATTACACTCAGGCTCGAACGAAGATGCACATACGAGGGTAGTTCAATAAGTCCTTAGAATGACCAACAGATGGCGCGCGAATCGCTCCAAATCATCTGTTTTCAGTCAGCACCACTCCCGACTAGATA
>NC_046659.1:107764486-107770291 GCF_010883055.1 Belonocnema kinseyi
TTCCGAAAACGCACTTTTCTGAAGGATTAAAAAAACTTGAAAAGCGATTGACCGAGTGTATAGAGCTCCAAGGAGATTATGTTGAAAAATAAAAAAAAAATTTACCCAAAAAAAATTGTTTTTATACTTCATTCTAAGGACTTATTGAACTACACTCGTAGCACTCACGTCGCATCGTCCCATCAAAGTTCGCAAATAGAATTGTGATCCGTGTTTAAAATCAACCTTATTTCAGTAATCAGTTTTTAAAACCATAATTATTGCGCGGATAATTATTATTTTAAATTAGATTATACTGCTATTCATACATTTTTTTCCTTTCTTCCAATCTTACCTAAAATCACCACGGGGTTTGAAATATCAAACAATTGCTAGGTGATTCTATCATTCGTGATTGAAATTCTACTCCAATTTCCTGAATAGAATTGTTAAAATTGATTTGACGTTTAAAGTTCATCGTATTTCTTACTTTGCGCTTTAAAGGAGAAAGCAAGTTACAAATTTCTGACATTTTCGAGCTCACAAGATGGCTTTGTTTCTATTTGACGTTCCTGGTAGATAAAAACAATATAATGATAAAAGAAATTTCTTTGTGAGATTATTATTGTTACTAATATAAGCAAAGGGAATAATCAGGCATTTTTAGATAGATTTTTTTTTCAATGCCATTTTTTTAATCAGAAACTTTATATTAATTTTAGAAAATTTCACAATTTTTGTATTAATTTCATGATTATTTTAAACAAATGCATTCATCAGGCACTTATCGTACAAAAATGATTTTTTTAAATGTTAGTCCTTTTAATTGGGAAGTGCATGATCAGTTCTGCAACATTCATTAATATTTGTTAAATTTTATTTTTTTCTCAAATATGATAAATGCATAGATAAGGCATTTATCGAAAGGAAAATTCGTTTTTTTCTATGGCGCATTTTTTTAATTAGAAACTTCCTGATAATGTGATTAATAAGATGTAATTCATTTTGCGGGTTTGATAATATTTTCTATACGTAATCCTTGACGAACCGTTGACATGAAAGAATGACTATTGCCTTCCCACTCTCAATATTGATCAATCAAGAAGAATATGTTTGTATGAAATACTTATTACTTATATTAATGTATAAAAGTTAATCGACAAACTAAAGGAGGCTTGAGAGTATCAAAAATAAGAAGGTGTGACCTAGACTGTAAGTAAATGTATAAGAGCAGAAAGACTAGACGACCCAAAGTTTAAAGGGTGATTTCTATCTTGGATTTTAATTGGATAGAGTAAAACGTGTGGGGTTTCTCCCATCATAATTTTCTCCCTCGGCGAGCGTCCGTCTGTTTTTCCCCAAGAGAAAAAGTTCAGTTGTCAGTCGATTCTGCTATCAACTTTAAATTTAAAAAACCTGCGGACACTTTGCTTATTAGTGCGTACTTAGAAACTTTTGAATAA
The DNA here is from genome assembly GCF_010883055.1 of Belonocnema kinseyi. Classification (NCBI taxonomy): domain Eukaryota; kingdom Metazoa; phylum Arthropoda; class Insecta; order Hymenoptera; family Cynipidae; genus Belonocnema; species Belonocnema kinseyi. Next base: position 107,765,929 of record NC_046659.1, read on the forward strand.
ATCCGAGTGTATACTTAGAATATTTTTCGATTTAAAGACTTGAGTTTTACATTTCAATAATTGAATTTATCTCAGCTAGTAGTAATTTTAAATCGAGAACGGATATTCGACTTTAATTATTTATAATTTAAACAATATTTGTTAAACAATTAAAATTATGATTTTCCTTCAAACAAACAATGAAATATAATTATTAGAAAGATTGTTGGAACTTGTAAATTAATTGTGAATTACAGATAAATAATAATAATAATAATAATAATAATAATAATAATAATAATAATAATAATAATAATACTAATTTAAACTCAAATTAATACAAGGTCTCTCTTTAAAATAATGTGTTTTTATTTGTGTTGAAACCCCTTGTGGCGGCTTTTGATTTTTATCAAAATGAACCAACGAAAGGATTTACTTTAACGCCCAATGCCAGCTGAGCTGGAAATTCTACAGAAGAAGTACATCGATTCCAGCGCAGGTGGCCATTAAAATTGGCGCAGTCGTTAGGATATTTCTTTTGTGCCGTATGAAAAGTGGGTCACTGGACTGGAATTCAAATTAAAGAGCAAGGTCGCTGCCTGACAAACCTGGATTTTTCTACTAGTTTTAACTTTAAATTCGTTTACATGACATATCGCTGACAAACCAAGAATTATATTTGATCAATTTAACGATTTGAAAGTGTACAGGCTAAACATTGTCTGAAAATGTAGAAAATTACCAAAATTGTAACATTTCTTCTGTTGCAAATTGTAAAATCGATAAGAGTTTAATTTATTAATATAAAACATTTCGAAAAATTAAATGCTTTATTTTTAAGAATTAAAAAAAATCTCATTTCTGTTTTACTGATCTAATCAATATTTAAAGATTACATTTCAAATGATTGTTTATCTAGCATCCCTAATTACGTCTTTGATAATGTCACGACTTTTAGAAATATGTAATTTCTCAAAAAAATTATCCTGACCAGTGTCCGGTCGGCTCCTGACCATGAGATCTAACCAGGGTTGGTCCAATCAGTAATCGGCCGGGTACGGGTAGTTCATGTGTTTGATAAAATAAACCAATTTGAAATTGCGAGAGAACCGAGAAGATAAGAAATGACTTCATATAAAACTTTTAAAATAATTATTTACATCTTTCTCTAGACAAATAGAGATGTTTATTCAAGTACTGTAGTATATAATGGTTGGACGACAAACTCATCGGATATCGTGAAAATTAAGGAACATTACCTATAATTATAAATACTCTCAGACTGGGCGCCTTATGTACTATCTAGATAAAATGATTTCTTTCACTAAAGTAAATATCTTATTTGGGCAAATGTAAGGATTTGTGAAGTGTATTTCAATTGTTCCGATCAACCTATTTAAAATAATGAATTCTTCCTTTGACCCAGTTTGGGCGAATCAAATGTCCCAATTTGGGCGAGCGACGTCATGATAGGTTTCCTAGAATAGGAGGATATCGACATTGATAAGTACCGACACCTAATTTAAGTTATCAGGAATTGGAAAATTTTAACATTAAAATTTCTCAGTATAATGAAGCATGTAATTTTAAAATATATAATCTTTTATTGTTTACATTTTTAAATTAGTTTTCTCATTGTCATTGTAATCTTTTCCCGCAAATTTTGTCAATTACATAATACAAATGCATCAAAACGCGTCATGACAGGAGAAAGCTTTAAGAATTAAAATAATGTGCTTGTTATCTAAAGAAAATGCATAATTGGCATGTAACCGTATTTTTTGTAAAAACTAGAACAAATTTCTTGAACCGTTTTTTCAGTCCGTATTAAGGAGGTAGGTAATATAGGAATTATGCATTAACTTGCATTAAATTCTTGAAACACTGTTGTGTCGAAAAACAACTCCTCGTGTCAACTTCCGAACTATCAAGACCAGAGAAATGTTAGGCTCGGTCAGTCACAGATAACAACACGCGTGACTATACAAGCTTCAAACAATTGTAAGAACATTAGCTGTTTTCTGAACTAAACCTGCAAGGCGCTAAGACCCTTTTATCAACTACTTTCAGAACTAGTAAATTCTCTGGCAAGAAGATTCACATGGCTTTAAAATGGAATTGATTATGAACGTATAAAATTCAATAAATATTAAGTAATTATTATGATACACTAATTTGGCGAATACTATTAGTTTATTGCGACTTAGGAAACTTGCATTAAAGCAATTTGTCCGATTTTAACTACATAAAACTTTCATCAAAGATATTGCTTGGTTTACTGTCCAAGGTAGATTTTGCGGTAACTCTTTTTAACTGTCGAAATCAGTATGAGGAGCAAACTGACTTCATTTATGATTGGTTATTCGACAATAAAATTGAGTGACATCAGCATTCCGATTGGTTAAACTCTAAAAGGGGGGATAAACCCTGCCCAAAACGAGGTTAGAAATATAGGCGCAGAGCACGAAAACATCAGAACATTGTATCTCGGCACACGCTTTTCAAGCTTAAACCTGCGACTCTTGTACCTTTGTATACTGTTTAGTTTTCGACTTAGAGCATCTTTGAAACTATGTGAGATAACATAACCTCACTTTTGAGATTAAGATGCGTGCCTTTGTGTTCGTTTTTTCCGGTATGCTAAGTGCTAAGCTTACGTGTGTGCGTCTCTTCACGTTTAATTAACCACGAACTACACTGCACGATCATTGTCGTTTATTGTAGAGATCAAATTCGAGAATATGTTATCCACAAACAAATAAATATTGATAACTTATAATAAAACAACTGGGTTGATCATAAAGTTGAATCAATGTACAGTGTAACTTATTTTATTTAACACCTGACCTATATTTCGCGGCAAATGGTTTTAACCATTCAACGAGAGGCAACGGGCCTAAACCTAAAAAAATCAGCGCAGAGTATTAACGGAAGAAATTCGTTTGCAGAGTTTGGACGTAAGACAGTACGAATATATAATAAGATGACTATAAAATCTATATAAAACGAATATTTAATCCATTCTAGAGTGTGAGTAAACTATTGCTAGTGTAATTACTTCTAAGATTTCCACCAATTCAGATATAGTATCTAAGCTTTCGCCCAAACTGGGTCACCTGCCCAAACTAGGGCATTTACCTTACACTTCAATATAATAACTATTCAAATTATTTCAAGACATCAACCATTTGCACTGCCCTTGAAAACTTAAGAATATTATGAAAAAGTCTTTATAAGGCTATCTCTGTACCCAGGAATTTAAACAAAATTCTTCTGAATAAATCAAATAATTTGGATTATCTAGGCGTAACAGTAACATGACTTTTTAATATGGAACTACAAGATAAGGTTCTGCTGATGATAGTAACTTTTTATTAATTGCTACATAGTTTGGTTATAACGTAAAATTACAAAATATTTTAACCACACAGTTTTCACCAAATTCACAATAAATGGTGGTAACCCCGAGAAAAACCTTACTTATTCTATACTCAAAAAAATATTTGGATCTAAAAAAATATCGGTTTATATTAAACAATACATTTGTTAAAACCTTTTAATTTGAATTCATAAAAATATTTATTTGATTCAAACAAAAAATACAATACAAAGGAGTACTACAAAGTGCAGCTGGCCGAGCTAAAGCGCTGCCGGCGATTCTTACCTAAATAAACTAAAATCTAAATTAATTGATCCTGTGATTGGTTTGATAACATTCGTCTTTTACATTGCTGTATTATTCTAAAGGTTCTGATCTACTGTAAAATTTCAAAATAATTTAAAAATAAAAGCAATATCTCTAGTTTAGAAAATATTTGAATTTTTGTTATTTTACCGCGGATTTTATAAAAAAGTTTTCTACAACGAATTGAACTTCTCTGTTAGAGCGAGGCAATATTTAATTGAGTTTAACAGAAATAAATTTAATAATTACTTCAAGTTAGCAAACATAATTGTTCAAACAATTTATTATTAACTTAAAAAGTAGCCATTCTTTTTGCAATGTTCAACCTTTTGTTAAATTTTCACTCAGAGTGAGTTAATAATAATTTAAATTTAGCGCATAATTTTCTAGGCAAATTATTATAGTTTATAAATATGTTCTCCTATAGTAATGCTACATAGTTGTGGTTTATTCTTAACTATTCAACTTTTTGTTGTTTTCACTCAGAGCACGGAAATGCTAGAAAGTTGCGGTATGTTAATAATTTTTTAACATTTTGTCCACTTTTTAATTGGTGACCTAATAATTAATGCAAACTAAAAAACATCATTGTTTGCACAATCGATTTTTGTTTATAACTTTTTCATCTTATAGTAATGCTAGAAAGTTCCATATCCTCTAACGTTGATTTATTATTCGTTTATAAATAAGAAGTCCAAA
>NC_046659.1:107770391-107780690 GCF_010883055.1 Belonocnema kinseyi
TTATAAAATATTATATTAATATTAATGAATAATTGACTAACTTTTAATAAAAATAGTTCAATTTCAAGTAAAACAATTAGTTTTCTGCAAATAAAAAAGGCATTTTTAATAAAATATATAAACTTATTGAAATTAAAAAACTTTCAAGATATTTCAAAAGATTTAAAATATTTCAGGATATATTAAGAGATGTGAAGGAATTTTCAACTTATTTTCATAATCGTAAGGAACATCATAAAGTTAATGAAATTTTGGAAGGGTTGTTTAAAAAAATTCCAAAGTACTTTTGAAATAAAAAAAAAAATGTAGGAATTTTAAAAGATATCGAAGGGTTTGAAAAGTTTGACAGAATTTTAAAAGGTTACAAAAATTTTCAATTGATTATAGTAATTTAATATGAGATTTTAAAGGATTTAAATTATTTAAGGGTATTTTAAAATTTGAAGATATTTTCAAGAGTTTTAAAAAATTTTAAGAGACTTTAAAAGATTGTTAAGGATTTTAAATATTTGAGGATGTTGTAAAAGATGTCAAGGAATTTTCAATTTATTTTCATAATTTAAAGGGATTTCCAAGAATTAAAAAAATTTTAGAAGGGTTATTTTTAAAAATTCCAAAGTACTTTAGAAATGAAAGAAGGTCTAGGTATTTGAAAAGATGTTGAAGAATTGCAAAAATTTGAGAGAATGTGAAAAGATTCTAAGGAATTTTTAATAGATTACAGTAATTTATTATGTGATTTTGAAAGCTTTAAAATATTTTAGGATATTTTATTAGATTGTAAGGAATTTTTAATTGATTTTAATAATGTAGTATAAGATTGTAAAAGATTTGAAATATTTTAGGTTTTTTTTTAATTTCAAGGAATGTTGAAGAGCTTTGAAAATTTTAAAGGTATTTCAAAAGATTTTAAAGGGATTTAAATATTTGAGGATCTTCTAAAAGATATCAAGGAATCTTCCATTCATTTTCATAACTTATAGGGATTTTCAACAATTAAAAAAATTTTAGAAGGGTTATTTAAAAAAATTGTAAAGTACTTTAGAAATCTTAAAAAAAAGTTCTAGGTATTTTAAAAGATTTTGAAGGATTGAAAAAGGTTGAGAGAATTTTAAAAGATTCTAAGGAATTTTTAATGGATTATAGTAATTTAATATGTGATTTTGAAAGCTTTAATATATCTTAGCATATTTTAATAGATTGCAGGGAATTTTCAATTGATTTCAATAATGTAGTATGAGATTGTAAAATATTTGAAATATTTTAGGGTTTTTTTTTATTTTAAGGAATTTTCAAGAGCTTTAAAAATTTCAAAGAGATTTCCAAAGATTTTAAAGCATTGTAAATATTTATGGACGTTTAATAAGATGTCCGTGACTTTTCAATTTATTTTCATAATTTAAAGGGATTTCCAAGAATTTAAAAAATTTTAGAAGGGTTATTTTTAAAAATTCCAAAGTACTTTAGAAATGAAAAGTCTAGGTATTTCAAAATATTTTGAAGGATTGGCAAAATTTAAGAGAATGTAAAAAGATTCTAAGGAATTTTTAATAGATTACAGTAATTTATTATGTGATTTTCAAAGCTTTAAAATATTTTAGGATATTTTATTAGATTGTAAGGAATTTTTAATTGATTTTAATAATGTAGTATAAGATTGTAAAAGATTTGAAATATTTTAGCTTTTTTTTTTTAATTTCAAGGACTTTTCAAGAGCTTTGAAAATTTTAAAGGTATTTCAAAAGATTTTAAAGGGATTTAAATATTTGAAGATCTTATAAAAGATATCAAGGAATCTTCCATTCATTTTCATAACTTATAGGGATTTCCAACAATTAAAAAAATTTTAGAAGGGTTATTTAAAAAAATTGTAAAGTACTTTAGAAATCTTAAAAAAAAAGTTCTAGGTATTTTAAAATATTTTGAAAGATTGGAAAAGGTTGAGAGAATTTTAAATGATTCTAAGGAATTTTTAGTCGATTACAGTAATTTAGTATGTGATTTTGAAAGCTTTAATATATCTTAGCATATTTTAATAGATTGCAAGGAATTTTCAATTGATTTCAATAATGCAGTATGCAGTATTTTAAAGGATCGTAAATATTTATGGATGTTTAAAAAGATGTCCATGACTTTTCAATTCATTTTTCTAATTTAAAGGAATTTCAAAGAATTTTAATAATTTTAGCAGGGTTGTTTAAAAAACTTCAAAGTACCTTAGAAATTTTTAAAAGATGCTAAAGTATTTTAAAAGATTGTCAAGATTTCGAAATATTTAGAGTATTTTAAAAGGTTCCAAAGAATTTTCAAGAGCTTTGAAAAATTTCAAGAGACAATTTGAACGATTTTCCCCCCTCTTTTCTGGTTAAAAAGTGGAACTGCTTTGTTAAAAATTTAGTTTCTTTTATGGTTGATTATTTATCAATTTAGTTAAAAAAGGTTAAGAATTCAACTTTTTATAAACAAATTCAATTACTTTGTTAAAACATTTAAACAAAAGAGATTATTTCTGAAAGCGGAATTTAATAAAAAAGATTTTCAAATTGAAAATCGAGTTAGACTTGTTGGGAAAATTTTGATAAAATTATCCACAAAATTAAAAAATGAATCTAGAAAATTCCTAGTTTTCCTCTAAGCTTTTGGGTACTTCTTGTTGTTTAAAAATCTGGGCTATAATTCCCAGTTCTCCCAGTCAGTGCCCAACCGAATTGAACGTGTGCAGTTCTTTAATTTGTTGTCACTTAAAATATGGGGTTGACTTTCTTTTTTCACATTCTCATTTCTGAGAATTTACGTAATCGTCCAAATTTTCGATCTCTGGTTTTTAACGGATCTTTACGTTTCGGCACTCGCAGAATCCGAAAATCATAAAATTTCATCGGTGTCTGTCCATCTGGCTGTAGGTCTGTATGTATGTATGTATGTCTGTATGTATGGTTACCTGAATTTTGTAGCCACGCTAACTTTTGAAGGATTTGTCCAATTGTGTCCACATTTGAAAAGTTATATACTTTTCAAAAATTTGAAAATTTTCAAAAATTTGAAAATTTTCAAAAAATATAAAAAATTATTTTTTGTCAATCCAAAAATCTCATTTAAAATTTTCACTAGATACCAAATATATTTCAAAAATTTTCAAGCCTTTTTTTTCGATTAGACAAAAATTAAAACATTACATTCTCAGAAATGAGAATGTGAAAAATTCTGTTTTGCATTTAAGGAAGTGAAATGCTGAAAGAAGCATTAAAAAAGAAACTATAATATTTGGAAAGATTTTAGAGGCTACTCTTGTTTTTTCTAGTTTTTGAAACATTAATGCCAAATGTGTTTGCACGTCTATTATGACCCGCTTCTTATTTGCAGCTGAAATGCCACGTTATGTTTTTGTAGTGATGTAAATTACTCTTTAACGAAAATTGGTTTTTGCAAACATCAGTTTTAAAAACACAGCAAAGCTTTCTACTTTTTACGGGTACTGATTTCTTTCACAATTAACATAACCAGCAATTGTTTCTGATAATAGTTAAAGTGCAATAATGCATTTTCTTGCACAATTTACGGAAAAGCGGAGAAAATTATTTGAAGCTTGTTAATTTTGCAAACTGATAATGTGGCATACGTACGCGACAAACATATTTTCTATGGGGTTCATAAATTTTAAAAAATAGTGCGCACATGATACCAAAAACTTCTTTTAAAATTTGTTCCTTTATATTCAACTGAATTCCGAATTGTCAAAAAATAGTGAAAATTATTCAGTTGACATTCAGGGAGATTCTAAAGCCATTTGAATGAATAAACTAGAATATAAACTGATGATTCATACTGCAAATTTCAAAATAATAAAAATTAAAACTAACTGAAAAGGCGAGTGTATTTTATTGATAAATCAGTTAATAAACTTTTCCTCCTCTCTCAAGGCCAGTTAACCAGTTAAATTTCTAAACATGTTAAAATTAGGATTGGAAATTCTGACGCCGTTAAGTACTTAGGAAAGTACGTCAAAAATTGCGTAGAAAACTAGGTCAAAAAATACGTGGGACACTACGTCCGAAATGACGTAGGTTTTTTTAACCTTCTCTTGTTTTAACCTTCTACACATAGTCGCTTCAGCCATTCAGAGGGCTGTCCAAAAGTTGACTATTAAATGTAGTCAGTCTGCACAACTAGATGGCCAGACTAACCTTTCATTTTTTTCCGTGTATTCACAAAACAATCAATAAAACCGTAGTTGGCTGAAAACGTAATTCGTGGACAGGTATAGATGTTTATATTAGCTAGGTAATTAGAAAATATTAATCACTTGAAATATTAATTTAATAGGAGTATTAGCTTCTATGTCAAGGTCAAATCTGTCCCAGCACCTCTTTCATGTCGATTTTCTTGAAATTCAAGGCCAAAAAATTTTCGGCCAATAAATTAATATAACAAGTGGATCGAAGCGTGGACATTTAAATAAGCCTATTTTGGATGTGTAATTACGGCCTGGCGAGCGTCTCAATTTATTTTGTACATACTTTCTCTTGCACTGAATATTTTTCATAGATAGCTTAACAAATTAAAAGCCTGTCAATATAAATTAGATTTTCAAATTCTCATCATAATGAGAAGGTATTCGTGTTATGTAAAATTTTACTTTGTCGGTTTTCATCAAATCTCCACGTTATGAGACCCGGTGAGTCAGAAAAAATGATTTTGACGAAGGTGTTTGTCTGTCTGTAGTCTGTAGTTTGTATTCTGTAGGTAGGATACCTTTCGCAAAATTGATCAGATTGGATTCTGCTTCGCCACACTTTATCAAGGTCTAAAGAGAAAGAACACGTTCCTAAGCCAGCTATTTTGGATCAAAATTCAAAAAGTGAGCGTTTTTTTAAAATTTTTGAAACCACGTTTTTTTAAGATTAGGCCCTATCCAGATGCGAAGTAGTTTTAATAAATTTCTTAATGAATTTAATGAATTTCTTAATATCTTAAACTTTTGATATATGCAACAATACCTAGATAATACAGAAAACTCCAAACAGGCAAATGTTTATGGTGATTCTATATTCTTGCCGTCGGAAAATTAGTGCCTACTAGTTTAGTTAACAAATTTTCTGAACAAGAATCTCTGCAGAATTTGTTTGTGGCTACTCCATAAGTAAAAATCGATTTTGTTTTCTAACAGCCGAGCAAGCCCTGGTGGACCGAAGGAACCGAAATGAACCTCTACAAAGTGCCCTCAAAGACTCCACTGAGTCCCCCTTCGGTTCCTTCTTTAAAAAACTCAAAATAACAGCGAAATCAATTTTTAAATTGTTGAAATTCGGATTCTGCGTTAAAATTTGCATTCGAAACTCACGGAGTAATCGCAATACTTTTTCTTGCAGCCTTAAAAACATTTTTAAAAAAACACCTTTCAATTGCATAAGCCGAGGGCGGCTTCAAGTGCATCTTCTTTTAATAGCAATTAATTAACTTTCCGCCGGTAACGTTAAGAATTATGTCTGAATGCTAGCGCCACGCAGTGGAAACCTCAGACAAAAACGCTGTGGTGCAAATTAAAGAGAAGTTTATTTTTAAACTTCGCGTGCAACATACTACTTGATATTATGGATGCGCTTTAAGTCACCTTCAGCAGAAGTTAATAACATTTTTTTTTTAATTTTCGACGCTAAAAAAAAAGTATTGCAATTACTCCGTGAGTTTCTAATAAAAATTTTGAGGTACAATCCGAATATCAATAATTTAAAAGTTGATCTTGCTGTTCTTTTTGGAGTTGTTAAAGAAGGAACCGAAGGGGGATTTAGTGGGGTCCTTAAGGGTATTTTGTAGTGTTTCCTATCGGTTCCTTCGGTCTACCAGGGAAAAAATAACTTGTTGCATTTTTTTATCCGTATCCGGTTTCAAAATGAATTCTGAAGTTCATAGACGCCGCAAAAGCGTCAAATAGACCTGTAATAGGACTGAAAGTGCTAATAAGGTAAAAACATGAGCCAAGGATCGTATGCTGCTTCTGATTAAAATCCGTTCATTTTTTCGTAATTTTCCTGTGAACAGAGATGTTTTCGATTTGAATCTGCTGGTAGAAAATTCTTTGTAAAAGGATTGTATTGGTGCACTTTTGACGTATGTTCAAAAGTTTCCTGGATAGTGATGTTCAGAAGTTGTTTATTCCACACAATAGTATGAAATTTCTTTTCATTTGGATCAAATGACGTTTCTGCAGAAAATTAAGTTGAAGAATTCCTTTCAAAGAGTTTTTGATTGACATGATTGCTTCTTGCGCAATACTTACATTTAGATAGTAGATGATTAGAAAGAAAGTTGTCCTTGGATATCTGAAAGCTGGAAAGTATTACAAATCGCGCATTGCTTTCTTTTTCCTTAAGTTCCGCACAAGAAAGTGAATGCTGACTATAATTACTTTGATTTTCTAAAGGTTTAAAAAAATTATGTGTAAAATACTTTTAAATATTAACTGCTACAAACTACGTGTTGGAATTGTTGAATCTCGAGTCTGATGTGTGCAATAATTATATTGCAAGAAAGTAATGAGCCTATTAGGCAGAAAAATATTTTGATAATGATTATGTTTAAGAATTTCATGATTATTTCCACAGGTTTTTAGTAAAATTTGGTTAAATAAAATACCATTGTTTAATTATTGAAAAATAAACTTTTTAGATCACACTTTCGATTGAAATGCAACATCGCAAACTAAGTCTGAAATCACGTCGGAAACTTCTTCAATATAAATTGTGGACAGTTTTTGACTATAGGTCATTTACACCAGCCCCCCACTCTTAATTTTCAGGTTTTCTATAGCCCGCTAAATTTCGCCCCAAATGCGCTCAAATGCGCCACCGATAAAAATTTTTCCAACAAAAAACTGTAGAAATTATATCATGTGTTAAGCGGGTGGGAGGGGGGGGGGCTAGCGTCACGCTATCCAACTATTTGAAAACTCAAAATTTAAATCACATGATCTTGAAGATCTTCAAATAAGCTCATATGCGCCATAAAAATAATTTGCGCAACATTGATGAGCGAGTTATCAGCGATAAAAATGGGATGGGGGCTGAAAACATTTTTCTAAACTAATGACATTTTTTCAAATATCTGATCTATAAACAGTGATGTGCAATAAAAAGTTGAGAACATAGATTCATTCGTCTTCAAATGCGCTCATTTGCGCCACATATTTTTTGGAACATTTTGAAAATTGCCTCAAATATAGAGGTAACAAAATTTTAAGAAGTGAAGACTAACCAACCCTTAACTTCCAACATCAACCCCCTTCAAAAAATTGAAAATTTTCAGTAATTCATTAAAGGGATATTTTTGGGCTTTTTTTTGGCTCCCAGAAATAACCCACTTCGATTTTTGAGCTCAAACCCTTACAGTAAAAAATTAACCCCATTGTAACACGCAGATATGAAATTTTCAAAAAATAACTTTTATTAAATTTTAGAGCTTGAATAAAGTCTCTGATTTTTGGGCTCCTCGAAAATACCCGATACGATTTTTGGGCTTCAACCCTTAACGTCAAAAATCAACCCCTCTCTACCACGTAAATACAACTTTGTCTGCAAATAAATTCATGTAGAATTTTTTAATGGAAATAGAGTCTCTGATTTTTAGGCTCCTCGAAAATACCCGATACGATTTTTGGGCTTCAAACCTTAACGTCAAAAATCAACCCCTCTCTACCACGTAAATACAACTTTTTCTGCAAATAAATTTTTGTAGAATATTTTAATGGAAATAGAGTCTCTGCTTTTTAGGCTCCTCGAAAATACACGCTACGATTTTTGGGCTTCACCATTAACGTCAAAAAAAATCCCTCTCTACCCAAAAAGCGTAGCGGGTATTTTTAAAGAGACCAAAAAAACGAGACTCTATTTGTATCGTAAAATTCTGAAAAAGTTATTTAAAAAAATTGTATCTACGTGGCAGAGAGGGGTTGATTTTTGACGTTAAGGGTTGGAGCCCAAAGAAAGTAGTGAGTATTTTCGAGGAGCCCAAAAATCGGAGACTCTATTTTCATTAAAAAATTCTACAAAAAATAATTTGCAGGCAAAGTTGTATTTACGTGGTAGAGAGGGGTTGATTTTTGACGTTAATGGTTGGAGCCCAAAAATCGTAGCGTGTATTTCCGAGGAGCGCAAAAATCAGAGACTCTATTTCCATTGAAAAATTAAAAAAAAATTTACTTGCAGACAAAGTTGTATTTACGTGATGGAGAGGGATTGATTTTTGACGTTAAGGGTTGAAGCCCAATAATCGTATCGGGTATTTTCGAAGAGCCCAAAAATCAGAGACTCTATTTCCATTAAAGAATTCTACAAAAATTAATTTGCAGACAAAGTTGTATTTACGTGGTAGAGAGGAGTTGATTTTTGACGTTGAGGGTTGATGCCTAAAAATCGTAAAGGGTACTTTCTAGGAGCCCAAAAATCAGAGACTCTATTTCCATTGAAAAATTCTAGAAAAATTGATTTTTTGACAAAGCAGTATCTACGTGGGTTGATTTTTGACTTTGAGGGTTGAAGCCCAAAAATGGTAGCGTGTATTTTCGAGGAGCCCAAAAATCAGAGACTTCATTCAAGCTCTAAAATTTAATAAAAGTTATTTTTTGACAATTTCATATCATCGTGTGACAATGGGGTTAATTTTTACTGTAAGGGTTGGAGCCCAAAAATCGAAGTGGGTATTTTCTGGGAGCCCGAAAAAAGCCCAAAAATAGCCCATTAATGAATATCTGAAAATTTTAAATTTTTTGAAGGGGGTTGATTTTGGAAGTTAAGGGTTGGTTTTGGGAAAAATTTTTTGCGGATTTTAAGAGCCCAAAAAAGCCCAAAATTCTGATGAAATTGAATTTTTATTATTTAGTGATTTAAAGAAGTGGAGCTGCTGGGTTAATGAAAGCTGGCACCTCCACAAGAAAATTGATTTTTTGAAAACAGTAAAGGAGCCCGAAAATTTTTATTGCACCCCAAAAAAGCCCAAAATTCTGAGCTATGAAAAATTTAAAAATTCGATTGTGGAGGTGCTAGCTTAATCTACCTCGTCATTTTCCCAATAAAATTCTAGCTGAAAATAATGGTAAAACAAAACCACGTCGATGTCATTTATGGAAGATGCTCCAAAAAAGGTGTCGATCCATATATGAGTGTAATTTATTCATTAAAACTTTATGTATTAAACCCTGATTTGAAATTTATCATACCAAACAATTGTTGCAATAATTGATGAAATTTGTATAATAAATATAAAAAAAAATATTAAAAAAAAAGAAACATAAATCTGCCACAGTCGGTCGCAACCCTGTTTTCAAACGTGGAGGGTGCTTCGAAATCGTTCAGACGAAGAAAATATACAGTTTTTAGTTTTCACTACATTACAAGGTTTGTTTTTGAATTTAAGGTATTTTTTATGTCGGACTGAATTCAGCGTCAAAAAATACTTTGAAAAAGTATATTTGCACTTCCAAATAGATGAAAATTAAATTGTGTGACTGAAGGGGTGGAATGCTTCTAAAACAACCCCCTTAGGGCCCTATATAATAGTCAAGGTTCTTAAATCAGTATACAACATATCTCCTACGATATTTGTATGATACAAAAAACTTATCTAGTGTAAATAAAACCATTTTTTCAAATTAACAATTTTTAACTCAAGCACTGTATATTTACACTTCCAAATACATGAAACTCGAATTACAAGACTAAGGGGGTGAAAAATTCCTAAAACAACCCCTCAAATTTAAATAACCACCCTGTAAAATTGTTAGGGCACTTAGTTACATGTACCACTAACCTTATATAATTTTTATGTGATGAAACAAGCTTATATACTATGGAAAAAACAATTTTTTTTCCATTCGAAATGTTTAACATTGGCTGTTCCATTCAGGACCGGCAAGCCAATGTATTGGCTCACTCCCTGATTGAGACTTTATCCATGATCAATCAGTGATATAAGATACATTTTGGGCCCATTTTCTGAGGTTAAATGGGTGTCAAAACAATAGCCCCCCACCCTCATGGCATGCACTTGTTGCATATTATAAACTAAAAGGAAAGGCTGCATCTCAACGTCAACAAACATCTTCAAACCAAACTTTAAACACAAATAATGAGAAAACAATGATGAATCTATAATTATAAGGCCAAAAAGTTAAGAATTTGTAGCATAAGAGCTAGGATTTTATTGTACAGTCTGTCAAGTTAAAGCGTGGGTGGCTTTACTCGCAGTCGGTAAGGTCTATCGACATGATTTTGGTGTCAAAATATTAAGAAGAGCTCCCTCTTTCAT
>NC_046659.1:107780790-107795091 GCF_010883055.1 Belonocnema kinseyi
GCTCGACACCTTGACAAATGTAATTCCATGTAGAAACATGCGTTTAAATAAAATATTTTACCAAAAAAGTTACCCACGCTTTAACTTGACAGACTGTATCACATTTAAAAGCTGCGCGATTAATCAAAAACCAATACAACCCTTTTATAATGACCTCCCCATTAGTTGCCATTAAATTAACATTTCCTCATTTTCGCGAAGACAATTTCAATAATAAAAACCTTAAAAGAAATGATATATCCAACGAGGAGTATCGTTACAAGCATTGGTAAAAGTTGATAGTATCCGATCATTAGATTATCAAATGCTTCTTTTTCCACCCTTTCAATTGGTGAGCTAGGTACAATATTCGTATATAATTTATCATAAACTCCAAATTCTATGACTCGTAGTAGAAGTTTATAAAATCGCTGTACATAAGGTGATCCTGGTTCTAGGTAAAATCCTTCTGTGGAAATGACAAAAGGTTCCTCGACAATGTTCACCAAAGAGTTTCCATGTTTATCCTTCATATACATTTGAAAAAAAATTGCTTCTGTTTTTGTCATAAGACAGCTGACATTCTTATCTGCAATTGCATGATGAGTACACTCTTCTGTTGAAGAAAACCGGTTCAATGAATTTCTTACTATAACCAACTTTTTGATATCACTTTCCATCGAATCGAGAACCAGTGGATTCGTTATCAATGCAAGATCTGACTTATTCAATTCAGCTAAGGTGTTCATTTCCGACACCGATTTCGATTGCAAGTTTACGCTCGTAAGCATTGCATGAAGTTGCGTGGAGTAGATGAAACTCACAATTACCATATAGGCAAATATGATCCTAGCCTTCCAATTTTCCGGTTGCTCTGGAACAGTTAAACTAAGAACAACTTGCGTCGTAAAAGAAAGATTCCAACTAGAGCTGTGCCGATTTAAAATGAATATCAGTAGCCAGAGAATTGCAGAAAATATTGCAATGGAGCATAGTGAAGAGAGGAAATCCCATTCAGCTGAAAGTATCTGATGATTCTGTGTTTTTGCTGTAAGAGCATTACAACTCCCTAATCTGGTAGTTAAAATTGATAAACAAGAATCTCTACAGAAACTGTTCGTCGTTGTTTGTACTATTGATAATTGGTATTTATTTAGGAATATCTGATCAACTACATAACTTATCGGGTTTTCTTGTCCGTATCCTGTTTCAAGATGAATTTTGAAATTCATAGACGTCGCGAAAGCTTGAAATAGAAGTAGACTAGGGCCGGTAATATAAGCTGGATAACCACTTGAGTTCTGCTGAATAATCAGATTTGGGGGCGCATGAGCGCATGCTGCATTTAACTGAAATCCGTTCATGTTCAGTAGTTTTTCTGGGAAAAGTGGTGTTTTTGATGTGAATCTTCTTGTTGAAAAAATTTTCATAAAAGGATTATAATGCTGCATTTTTGATGTATTTCCAACAATTTCCAGGATACTAATGTCTAAAAATTGATTATTCCATGCATCAATAAGAAATTTCTTTTTGTTGGGAAAAAGTGAATTTACTTCAGAAAATTGAAGAACTAAACACTTTGGTCGAACACCTCCTTGTGAGGAGTCTTTGATCAACTGTATTGATTCTTGTGCAATTTTTATATCTTGATAATCTATTATTATAAAGAAATTTGTGTTTAGAAATCGTAAATATGGTAAGTATTTTAAATTCCATGATGCTTCTGTTTCCATTACGCTTCGTACAACAAAGTGAATACTTGGTCTGATTTGTTTAATTTCCTGAAAAATTTTCTCGACTGTGGTTTCTTTTTCAAAAAGGTTTTGGTTAATTATTAAACATGTTTGAAGCATGGAAGAATCATGGCGGATATACTTTGTTAAGCCTTTCAACCACTCCGAATGATCGAAATCGATTGCACATTGAAGAATGCGGAATGTTGAAAAAAATACCAAAAATAAGGTAAAAATATTTAGAATCATTCTAGATGCTACTCTGCCTTTTTTAATTTTCCCAATATCAAAACCAAATGCACGTATTCTACTTTGTACAACTTACTTAATACTGAAGAGCTATGTTCTGTTTTGGTATAGAAGTTGCTGAGCAACGAAATTGGTTTCAAAGACAGGTGTGCATTTTCCTTTTTATGATAATCGATTGATTTAACTAAGAATGGACACAATAGTTTTTTCTACGACTAGTTAAGGTGCAAGAATGTGTTTTACTGCTCATTTTGCAAACAAAATTAGAAATTTCTTCGAAGCTTTTTGATTTTACAAACTGATAATGTAACAGAATACGGCAAATTTTCCCACCTGGAATTATTATTTTTTTTATCGAGTTAAAGCTACGATAAATTATAATACTACTTGACCTATATCAATACGCAACATCATCGTTTTCGACCGGTTTCCAATTTAGAGAGTTGTGATGTTTTTATTTTTTTAAGTACTTTTTCACCTTTATTGATGTTTAAAAAAATAAATAGCTAAAATTTCTTACAAAAAATGGCACCCTTTACACTCATTAATAATTAAAAATAATAAAATTATAAATAAAAATAAATAAAATAAATAAATAATAAATAAAATAATAATAAATAAATACCCTACAAGAATATCATAACACTTTTTGTTTGCTGTACAAAACACGGTAAAATATGAAACAAGAAAACGTGTGCATTTGAAAAAGATTTACAAATTTTTTATTAAACACTTTTTGACAGGAGTCTTAGTTTTGGATTTAACCATGTAAAACGTCATTAACAATTTAAAAAAAAATAATGTGTCCGCTGTGTGGGCACTTTCTTACCACAACTTTTGTCTTTTGATTTCTTTTTCTTCTCGTATGTGGGGTTTCAAAAAATTTTAATATTTATGTTTTTGATGCTATTTTTTATAATTAAAACTAAAAACAGAACTATCAAAAAAATTTTTATGATAAATAAATCAGTTTTAGATTGTCACCAGAGAAGGACTTAGATTTGTATCAAATTTGAACCCCCTAGTTTTTGTGAAAAGGTCCACGTTTCAAGACCCTCTGAATCCGAAAAACAGTTTTTGACGAATGTGTCTTTCTGTATGTCTGTCTGTCTGTCGTTATGTCTGCCATTACGCCTGTCTGCCTGTGAGCACGATAACTTTTGAAAAAAATAATCCATTAGATTGGCTTTTGCAACACTCTTTTAGTATCCTAAGCTAAATTCCAAGTTCCTTAGTCAGACATTCTGGATGAAAATACTAAAAGTGAGCCCAAATAAAAAAATTTGAGTACACATTTTTTCATGATTCAAAAATTATGTGTATAGCTGTTCACATTACTTCAAAAAAATGTTACTTTTCGATAGCCCTACAAGATTATCATATGCAATAAAACGTTTGATGACAAAATTTTTTTAAAAGAATGCGCTTTTTTTAAATGGGACAATGAAATGTCGTCTGTTTTAATACCAATGCAAGTCACAAATTATAATAATATACATCTGTGGGAATGATAAAAAATTGCAGGGATGAACTCAAGCGAGAAGCACGAGATACGCGATGAGAATGTGTTCTTTAAGGCCAAAGGAGCTTTAACAAAAGAGAATTCACAATTACCAAATTACTGTTGTCGATTCTTTCATCTTCAGTTTTAAAAGGTCTATGCAGAAAGATCAAGCGCGTAGCGCGAGGTAAACACATTATCCAGCGCAATACTTTGATGGATGTTTAGTCGTATGGAAAGGAAGACTAACATTCAAACAGTACTTAACTTTGAAGAGAAATCGATTAGGTATAAAAGTATTTGAATTAGTGGATTGTGAACAGGATTTCTTTTAGATTTCATAGTATATACTGGTTCAAACACCGATGACCAAAATTTCATTTAGGCGTTTCTGTTTATACTGTTGCACATTTGATGCAACCTTACTGCAATGAAGGAAGTGATTTATTTACTGATAATTGGTATCCGTCGCCAGGACTTGCACAATATTTGCACGAGAAAAAAACTGGTCTTTGTGGAACTGTAAAAAAATCGAAAAGGAATGTCCACTCTTAGTTCAAAGCTGAATCGTGGCGAAGTAGAGGTTGCTCATAATGACGTTTGGATGGTCAACAAATGGATGGACAAAAAGGAAGTGTATGTGCTTACAAGTATTCATTATTATTATTACACCATCAAGCCATTTCCCTTTCGGGGTAGGCGTTAATCACTCGGCAGGGGAAAGGAGTAGTGTGTGGAAGGGATAGAGATTTTTCAGATTGATCCAGAATTCTCGTGCTATTTAAGTAAATAACACGTTCGTTCCGCAACACTGCTCCGACCCAGGTTGCTGATCAATCTCTCTAGCAATCACCCCAAGCGAAGAACCTCACGAAGTCGTTATATAAGGTTCCCCACTTGGGTCCATTAATAGCCAAGGTCTTTTTTTCGGGCGTCATTCACTCTATTGACACTCTTTTTATTAACTATTTGCCGCCATACTTTCCTGTCGTGGCATACTTCTCTAGCTTCTTTTCTATCCATGCATTTTTTTATGCAGACTCTCGTGTTTCTGTGACTTCTTATGTCTCTTTTAAGTAGGGTCTCATTCACACATTCTAGCCATTCTTTCCGCGGTCTACCTCTGGGCACGTTGGCATTTACTTTACCTTGATACACTTGTTTCGTTACTCGTTCATTTGGCATTCTCTCAATATGTCCAAACCATCTTAACCGATTTCTTTCCCACGTGTCTACTAGCGTTTCTTCTGAACCACATTCTCTTAGAATTATCTCGTTACTGACTTTGTCCATCAGGGATTGCCCGCTTATTATGCGCATGAATCTCATGTCAATTGCGTTAATTTTACTATTATCTTTTTCTTGATAAGTTCATGTCTCGCTACCGTATAGTACAGTCGGTACAAATATAGAATTATATATTGCCATTTTAGCTTTATTTGATATATTTTTACTTCTGATAAGGGGACCTGCTCCACCAATAACCTTCTTACCTTCATTTATTCGTCTATCTAATTCCTCATCTATCTTCCCGTTCCGTTCCCATCTATCTTGTTTTATTTGCGTTAATTTTGAGGTCCATGCTCTTCATGCTTGCATCTAGTTTATTCAACATTCTTTGTAGGTCCTCGATCGACTCTGCCATAACAACCTTATCATCTGCGAAAGCTAACCCTCGTACCCTTACATAACGCATCCTTTCCTAACTCCTTGAATAACATCGAAACAGTCACTCAGTTTCCCATTCACTCTTACGCTCGCTTTGCTACCTGTATATATTGTTTTTATAGCTTGTAGGTTTCATCCATTGACTCTATACTCTTTCAGAACTTCCCAAAGTTTACTTCTATCTACCTTGTCAAAAGCTTTTTCTAGGTCAACAAATGCACAGAAAACTTTTTTTCCTACTCTCAAACTTTTTTTTGTTATTTGCCTTAAGCTAAATATTTGATCCGTACATGACCTTCCTGAAATAAACCCACTTTGGACTTCCCAAATCTTTGTTTCTGTTATTTTCATTACCCTACGAATAAGTATTTTTGAATATATTTTACTTACAGTGCTAAATATGCTAATCCCTCTGTAATTATTGCACTCGCTTTTATCTCCCTTTCTCTTGTATATTGGTACGATAATCGCTTCTTGCCAATCGTCTGGGACGTCTCCCATCTCGAAACATAGATTTATCAATTCGCAAACTCTATGTGGTATGTACTCGCCACCGTGTTTAAGCATTTCAGCGTTAATACCGTCTACCCCGGCAGAACTGTAATATTGTGGAACTGGGAGGAAACTCTACAAAACTAACGAAGATCTTATCGAACCAAATTCTATTCATGATTATAAAAAAAATATGAGCAAACTCGATGATACTGACAGACAATTATTCTAACAGAAAAAAATTAGAAAATATATGAAATTGCAACCGAAATTATTTTTTCATCTGGTTGACTTAATGTTAGCAAATGCGCATAACTTATTCAAAATTCTTACTACCGTTCCGATTTTCTTTCCTGATTTTCGTTTGAGCGTAGTAAGAGAAATTTTAAAACCAGACTTTCAAGAAGTTTTAACATCTGTTGAGTCAAATGTTAGGCTGAAGGCTCGTCATTTTCCCAATAAAATTCTAGATAAAAATAATGGTAAAACAAAATCACGTCGATGTCATTTATGGAAGATGCTCCAAAAAAGGTGTCGATCTATACATGAGTGTAATTTATTCATTAAAATTCTATGTATTGAATCCTGATTTGAAATTTATCACACCAAACAATTGTTGCAATAATTGACGAAATTTGTATTAAAAAAATATAATAAAAGAAAAGAAATATAAATCTGCCACAGTCGGTCGCAAGCCTGTGTTCAAACGAGGAAAGTGTTTCGAAATCGTTCAGACGAAGAAAATATGTAGTTTTTAATTTTCACCCCATTACAAGGTTTCTTTCTGAATTTAAGGTATTTTTATGACGGACTGGATTTAGCGCCGAAAATACTTTGAAAAAGTATATTTTCACTTCCAAATAGATCAAAATTGAATTGCGTAACTGAAAGGGTGTAATGCTTCTAAAACAACCCCCTTAGGGCCCTGTAAAATGTTTGTGGTACTTAAATCCATATACAATATATCTCCTATGATATTTGCATGATACAAAAAACTTATATAGTGCAAATAAAACCATTTTTTTCAAATTAAAAATTTTTAACTTAGGCAATGTTTAGTTATCTCCCCATTTAAGGGACTGTTCTTCAAATTTACGGTATTTTTGACATCATATTTGAATTCAGTGTCAAAAAGTACAGTGGAAATGTATATTTACACTTCCAAATACATGAAAATCGAATTGCATGACTAAGGGCGTGAAACATTCCTAAAACAACCTCTAAAATTTAAATAACCACCCTTTAAAATTGTTAGGGTACTTATTTATATGTACCACTAACCAAATATAATTTTTATGTGATGAAACAAGCTTATATACTATTGAAAAAACGATTTTTTTCGAATTCGAAATGTTTAACATTGGCTGTTCCAGTCAGGACCGGCAAGCCAATATATTATTTCACCCCCTGATCGAGACTTTATCCATGATCAATTAGTGATATAAGATACCTTCTAAGCCCATTTTCTTAGGTTAAATATGGGGGCGAGACAATAGCCCCCCACTCCCATTACATGCACTTGTTATATATGATAAACTAAAAGTAAAGACTGCATCTTAACGTCAACAAACATCTTCAAACCAAACTTTTAACACAAATAATGAGAAAAGGATGATGAATTTATAATTATAAGGCCAAAGAGTTAAGAATTTCAAGCATAAGAGCAAAAATTTTATTGTATTACATTTAAAAGCTGAGCGATTAATCAAAACCAACACAACCCTTTTATAATGACCTCTCCATTAGCTACCATTAAATTAAGATTTCCTCATTTTCGCGAAGACAATTTCAATAATAAAGACCTTGATCGAAATTATATACCCAACAAGGAGTATCGTTACAAGCATTGGTAAAAGTTGATAGTATCCGATCATTAGATTATCGAATGCTTCTTTTTCCACCCTTACAATTGGTGAGCTAGGTACAATATTGTTATACAATTTATCATAAACTCCAAATTCTATGACTCGTAGTAGAAGTTTATAAAATCGCTGTACATAAGGTGATCCTGGTTCTAGGTAAAATCCTTCTGTGGATATGACAAAAGGTTCGTCGACAATGTTTACCAAAGAGTTTCCATGTTTATCCTTCATAGACATTTGAAAAAAATTTGCTTCTGTTTTTGTCATAAGACAGCTGACATTCCTATCTGCAATTGCATGATGAGTACACTCTTCTGTTGAAGAAAACCGGTTTAATGAATTTCTTACTATAAACAACTTTTTGATATCACTTTCCATCCAATTGAGGACCACTGGATCCATTATCAACGGAAGATCTGATTTATTCAATTCAGCTAAGGTGTTTATTTCCGACACCGATTTCGATTGCAAGTTTACGCTCGTAAGCATTGCATGAAGTTGCGTGGAGTAGGTGAAACTCACAATTACCATATAGGCAAATATAATCCTAGCCTTCCAATTTTCCGGTTGCTCTGGAACAGATAAACTAAGAACAACTTGCGTCGTAAAAGAAAGATTCCAACTAGAGCTGTGCCGATTTAAAATGAATATCAGAAGCCAGAGAATTGCAGAAAATATTGCAATGGAGCATAGTGAAGAGAGGAAACTCCATTCAGCTGAAAGTATCTGATGATTCTGTGTTTTTGCTGTAATAGCATTACAACTTCCCAATCTGGTAGTCAAAATTGATAAAAAAGAATCTCTACAGAAACTGTTCGTCGATGTTTGTACTATTGATAATTGGAATTTATTCAGGAATATCTGATCAACTAAATAACTTATCGGGTTTTCTTGTCCGTATCCCGTTTCAAGATGAATTTTGAAATTCATAGACGTCGCGAAAGCTTGAAATAGAAGTAGGCTAGGGCCGGCAATATAAACTGGATAACCACTTGAGTTCTGCAGAATAATCAGATTTGGGAGCGTATGAACGCATGCTGCATTTAACTGAAATCCGTTCATGTTCAGTAGTTTTTCTGGGAAAAGTGGTGTTTTGGATGTCAATCTTCTTGTCGAAAAAATTTTCATAAAAGGATTATAGTGCTGCACTTTTGATGTATTTCCCACAATTTCCAGGATACTAACGTCCAAAAATTGATTATTCCATGCATTAATAAAAAATTTCTTTTTGTCGGGAAAAAGTGAATTTACTTCAGAAAATTGAAGAACTAAACACTTTGGTCGAACACCTGCTTGTGAGGAGTCTTTAATCAACTGTATTGATTCTTGTGCAATTTTCAAATCTTGGTAATCTATTATTATAAAGAAATTTGTCTTTAGAAATCGTAAATATGGTAAGTATTTTAAAATCCGTGATGCTTCTGTTTCCATTACGCTTGGTACAACAAAGTGAATACTTGGTCTGTTTGGTTTGATTTCCTGAAAAATTTTCTCCACTTTGGTTTCTTTTTCAAAAAGGTTTTGGTTAATTATTAAACATATTTGATGTGTGGAAGAATCATGGCTGATATACTTTGTTAGCCGCTTCAACCACTCCGAGTGATCTGAATCGATTGCACATTGAAGAATGTGGAATGTTGAAAAAAATACCAAAAACAAGGTAACAATATTTAGAATCATTCTACAAGCTACTCTGCCTTTTTAATTTTCACAATGTCAAAACAAAATACACGTATTCTACTTCGTACAACTTACTTAATACTAAAGAGCTATGTTCTGTTTTGGTATAGAAGTTACTGAGCAACGAAAATTCGTTTTAAAGACAGGTGTGCATTTTCCTTTTTACGATAATCGATTGATTTAACAAAGAATGGACACAATAGTTTTTTCTACAAGTAGTTGAGGTGCAAGAATGTGTTTTACTGCTCATTTTGCAAGCAAAAGGAGAAATTTCTTCGAAGCTCGTCGATTTTGCGAACTGATAATGCTACAGAATACGGCAAATGTTCCCACCTGAAATTATTGTTTTTTTATCCGGTTAAAACTAGGATAAATTATAATTATACTTGACCTATATGAATACGCAACATCATAGTTTTCGACCTGTTTTCAATTTAGTAGAGGTGTGATGTTTTAATTTTTTCAAGTGGTTCATATTTCAGGGAGATATTTATATTATGAATTCAGCGGCTACGCGTACTAATTGCTAAAAACATAATTCTCTTTGAGGGAAATGACTTATTTTGCGAAAATTCCCAAACTATGTGACAAATATTCCCGGAGTTATGCTTGGAAAATTTCTCAAAATGTGTAAGAAATTTACAGAAATATTTAAGAAATGTTACCGAAAATTGTTTTGAGAAGATTCCCTAAACTCTGGAAATATTTCTGAAATCATTGTGGAATTTTCTTGAAGTTATTTCTGGGAAAATTAGTTTTAAAGTTTTCTGGCTAGAGATTGTCATAGGGTCACCCTACTGTTTTTTTAACGATTTTTTACATGAGAAAGTAAGATTTTTAATTTGAATTAATCGAAAAATAGAAATCCTCGGAAGTATTACTAGAAATGTTGTTCTGGAATAGTCAATCAAATAGTTAATTTGACGGAAGTTCTTTCCCTACCCTGTTACCTAATGAAGTTGGGTGTTCATGTTCGTCGCGAAAATTTGAGAAAGACATTGGCTAGGGCCGGCAAAGGTAATTGGATATAATTCCTTTAGCATGGAAAAAAAGTGAAATATAGAAAGAAATCCCAAAAACGAAGCTATAATACATAATGCGAAGAATTCTAGAAACCATTTTTTTTTTCAAGCACGGGTCTTGGAACGAAAGGTATGCATTTTTCTTTTTACGATCGATGATTTCTTTTACAAAGAGCAGAAACTTGACAAAATTAGTATTTCTTCATCTTCACAACGAGAATTTCAACAAGGAAAACAATAGCAGAAATCAAATATCTACAGAGAAGTATAGTTGCCAGCACAAAACAAGTTAATTGTATCCGATTATCAGATGTTTTCATGCTTCTTTTCCTACCCCTGAAATCGATATGATGGGAACATAATTGTCATTCAATTTATCATAAACTTCAAATTCTAGGAGTCGCAGTAGAAGGCTATGGAATCGCTCTGCATAAGGTGTGATCCTGGTTCTAGACAATATTCTTCTTTTGATATGACAGAATATTCATCGACAGTGTTTATCAACGAGTTCCCGTGTTCATTTATGACATGTATTTCCAAAAACTCTGCAGCTGTTTTCGTCACAAGAGAGCTGAAATTTCTATCTGCCACTGCATCATAAGCACACTCCTTACTCGCTTGTCGAAGAAAAGCAATTCATTGGATTTCTTACTATTCACAACTTTTAGATATCATTCTTTATCCAACTGAGGACCACTGAATTCATTATCAATGAAAGACATGACTTATTCAATTCAGCTTTAGTGCTCAGTTTCGAAACAGATTTCGATTGAAAGGTTACGCTCGTAAGCATTGCATGAAGTTGGGAGGAATACGTGAAACTCACGTTTATCATATAGGCAAATATGATTCTTTCATTCCAATTTTCCGATTGCTGAGGAACGGATAAACCAAGAACAACTAGCGACATGAAGGAAAGATTCAAATTAATGATGCACGGATGCAAAGTGTACATAATCAGTCACAGAATTTCAGAAAATACTGCATTGTTGCATAGTGATTGAAGGAAACTCCATTCAGCTAAATGCAGGTGATGAATTTGTATTCCTGCTGTTAGAGCAATAAAACTTCCTAATTGAGTGACTAAATTTTATAAACAAAAATATCTGGATAATTTTTTCCATATCCTATTACAAGATGAAATTTGAAGTTTATGAACGAACCAAAAGCTTGAAATAGAAGTAAGCTAGGGCCAGCAATATTTATTGGGTGGCCACTTGAGTTCCTTTGGATGACGATAGTGGGAGGTAAATACTCGCATGCTGCTTTTAATTCAAATCGGTTCATGTTTCTTAGATTGTCTCGGAACAGTGAAGTTTTTGATGTTATCCTTTTTTTAAATTTTTGTAAAAGGATTGTCGTGCTACTCGTCTGGTGTGTTACCAACAATGTCAAAGATAGTGACATCCAGAAATTGATTATTCCACGTATTTCTTAAAAATATCGTATAGTTGGGATCAATTGATGTTACCACTTCAGATAATTGAAGTACTATGCACTTTGGTTAAACACGTCCCTATAAGGAGTCTTTGATCAACTTTATTGTTTGTTTTTTTTTTGCAATTTTTAAATCGCGATAATCTATTATTATTTAGGAATTTTTCCTTGCGAATTTTAACTGTTGTTAATGTTTCAAATCTCGTTCTTTTACTGCTTCCGCTACGGTTCACTAAAGCAAATGAACGCTTGGCCTGATTGGTTTAACTTCCTGAAGATTTGGCTGGATTTTTATTTTTTTAAAAAAGATCTTAATAAATTGTTAATATTGCTTGATGCATGTGAGGATCCTGGCTTATATACTTTATTAAGCCTTTTAACCATTCTTAATTATTTGAATTGTTTTTACATTAAAGAATGCGAAATGTAGAAAACCATACGAAAAACGAAACTATAGTGTTTGGAAACATTATAGAAGCTAGTCTGGATTTTGAATTTTTTGCAAATATTAAAGCCAAATGCGCGTCTTCTACTTCGTATATCTTACTTACAACTGACGGTCTGTATTTTGTGTTAGTGGTAGCGTTACTGAGCAACGGAAATTTGGTTTGAAGACAGGTATGTATTTTCCTTTTTACGATTATCGATTGATCTGACCAAGAACATAAACAGAAGTATTTTCTATAAGAAGCTAAAATAATAAAAACTAAAATTGATTTTTAATTATTGACATATGAAGAATTATATTCCAATTACCACCAAAGACTGCTATGCTTTTTGCAAACGTCTGTTCTCTTTATTTCCACTAGGGCAGTTTGAATCGTAAACGGAATGCAGAAGATGATATTTTAAATCCACCTGCAAGTTGAGAGGTTGCTACTCTCAATTTAATCGTTTATTTTCCTTCAATACAAAATCGGTTAACGCTTCTTTTCTCACTTTTCTATGCTGGAAAACCCATCATTTTTCAACTATGCTTTGGAAAAAATTCCCAGAATATGTACGAAAATTTCCTAAGTACTGACAAATTTACTAAAGTACACAAGAACGCCTATCTAAGAACACTTTTCGGGGACTCTGACATTTACAAAACCAAATACTAAATACATTCTTCCTGTTTTCATTATTTGGAAACAGCAAAATAAAAATAAATTAGCATCCCTGTACGTGTGACTGCACAGTGTTAATCTGTCAGAAAAATAACTTTTGAAAAATTTGACAGATTGGATTTACCTTTAGTATACTCTGTAATTGTCCTAAACTAAAGACCAAGTTCATGAGCCAGCCAGTTTCAATAAAATTTTAAAATGTTAGAGCATTTTCAAAATTTTTAAGACCACTTTTTATAAGATTTTAAAATTACATGTACGGTTATTCATATGACGCAAAAAGATAAAAAATTTATTTTTTCGAATCATTTTGATAAGAAATGGATTACCAGAGTTGCATTATTTGCAAAAAAAACAGACAAAAATAAATAATTTAAGCCAAAAGACGCACGTTATGAAAAAAAGTAAAAAAAAAAGATACAAATATTTATTTTTAAACATCCTGCAACATTTTTATAACAAATTTTTTGATTTTCTTAAAAATTCAGACCTCTTATGCTCATGTACAAAAATTAAACTCGCATAGATTATTGATTTGATTACAAATTTTAATAAAACGCCAGTTCATTTCTGTAAATGGCTTCAGAACGTTTTTAAACATTTTCTAAAATTCAGAAATCTTGGTATAAATATAAAATATTTCTTTGAAATACTAAATTATAATTCTTGAACCCTGTTAATAATTTACCCATAATCCAGTGGAATTTTTATTTCGCCTCTCAGGTATGTCTCGGTGTATTTTAGAGTAGTGAAAACTTTAAACTTTCTCCAGCGACTTACGTAGCATTTCTTTTATATTGCATTTTTTTATAACCAATTTCGTAAAGATTTTTTTGATGAAAATAAAACATTTTTTCTTTTTTAAAATTGCACCATGTCACTAAAAATCAATATATCGAAAAAAATCCTACGTACTTCTATTTCTGTTATTCTATATAATCTAAAAATCTTTGGTTTTTGATCCAGGTGAAAAATTGCAGGAGTTATATTTCCGGTCGTGAATTCTTAAAAAAAAGCGCCGATGGAGAAATTCTGCGCAGCCGCCATTTAGTCATGAACGAATTTGAAAAAATAGTCTGTACATTATTATTAGCATTATAAATCCCATTTCACAAAATTTCCATTTATCTCTTTATTGAGTAAAAAAATAAAAATTCCCGATATAGGCCTATTTTATCGTACTCTACAGTGATTTAACCCCTTAAAATAAAGAAAAAAGAGCATGTGTTATATCGTATAATAAACCTACTGTTTTATTGATTTTTCTACTCTTTCTTTGACTGTTTTCTTTTCTTGTAACTGCTCGCGAACCAGGAAAATTGTCCATTCAACTATTTTTTCTATCTGATAATTTATTCACAACACAACACTGCAGAATGCCGTTGAAAATCAATATTTTTTTTTATGACATTCAAAAAAAGATAGCAAAAGAAATTCTGCTAATATTTTTTATAAAAACACTTTCATATTAAATCAACGTCGAAGTTATCAATACAAAAGAGTGTAATATTTACCCAAATTTCAGAGTACTCTTTATCAGAGAAAAATAGAGAGTCACAATGGATTAGA
>NC_046659.1:107795191-107796589 GCF_010883055.1 Belonocnema kinseyi
CACGCTGGTAGAATGCTGCATCTTTGCAGATACATCTATCGATGAGCAGGTTCTCCCGACATCCGGCTACGCCTTTCTTTGAGCCTCGTTGTTCATACATTTACAGTTCATGGGTCAGAGAGAAGCTGTTGATTTTCTCTGACCCATCTCTCCCTCCGCTCTGACTTCTCTTAGCGTCAGATAGTATCCGTATGCTCTCAACAATATGCTGCTTGATGGTCAGCAGCTTTGACTTGTTAAGTGTGCGATAACGGGTCCGGAGTTCGCGCGCGAGCTTTCGAACCTTGGCGGTAAAACTTCTGCTACGTGTGATGTAGTCAATCACACATTGAATGCGGGACGCGTACTGTCTTGCCCAGCCTATCTTTATGGCAAGTTGATGCATTCGACTTTTGGTCTGATGATCAGCCGTTGGTTTTGTTTTACGGTTCGCATCGGCCAAAGCTCTCGCTGCATTATACACACAATAATTGATAGCCCAGAGGTCGGATTCGCCGGAAAAATGTCTACGAAGCTCGTCATCCATTTCAGCCAGATCTTTAGGCTTGAGAGAAACCTTGGTGTTGATGTTTCTCCGGGTCGTAAAGCATCGCTCTTTATCTATTGGATGCCTGCCCGCGGTTGGTCTTAGTTTCGCCTCTCTTTCTTTGTTGCCGGCTTGTTCTAGCTGTGGTAGAGTAGCTTTATGACCCGGAGAAACATGAACACTAAGGTTTCTCTCAAGCCTAAAGATCTGGCTGAAATGGATGACGAGCTTCGTAGACATTTTTCTGGCGAATCCGACCTCTGCGCTATCAATTATTGTGTGTATAATGCTGCGAAAGCTTTGGCCGATGCGAACCGTAAAACAAAACCAACGGCTGATCATAAGACCAAAAGTCGAATGCATCAACTTGCAATAAAGATAGGCTGGGCAAGAAAGTACGCGTCCCGCATTCAATGTGTGATTGACTACATCACATGTGGCAGAAATTTTACCGCCAAGGTTCGAAAGTTCGCGCGCGAACTCCGGACCCGTTATCACACACTTAACAAGTCAAAGCTGCTGACCATCAGACAGCATATTGTTGAGAGAATACGAATACTATCTGACGCTAAGAGAAGTCTAGGGCGGAGGGAGAGATGGGTCAGAGAAAATCAACAGCTTCTCTCTGACCCATCTCGACTGTTCCAAGACCCTCCAGTTACTGTCGAACACCCACCCAAACCAGAAGAGGTCGAAGTATTTTGGAGAGAAGTCTACGAAGTTCAGCATAGACTGGCCGAAGACTCAGAAAATATAAATAGCTTTCAAGAAGTTATGTGTTGCCCTCATAACACCTGATAAAGAATGCCCACCCATCACTACCGAGGAGGTGAAAAAAGTATTAAGAGGGATGAAGAACTATTCCACACCGG
>NC_046659.1:107796689-107806384 GCF_010883055.1 Belonocnema kinseyi
CCACGAGGCTTTTGCTGGATCGTCGTATTGATTCCTTTACAGACTGTAACCACCTATCTCACGGTTGTGAGACGTGGTTATGGCTGAAATTTTACCGCGATCAAATATATGAACTTTTGCACAAAAGAAACTTATTTTTCACCAAGACTAATTTTCGATATAAAAAATTAATCTTTAACCATAGTTTAAATTTTTCACAAAAAAGATTATTTTCTTGTATTTAAAAAAATAATAATTTTTTAACATAAACAAAAGGAATTTTCTACATAATAGGTAAATTAAAAAAAAATGTTTTCAACTAAATGGATGAATCATCAACAAGAGGAAAAACTAAATTTTTGAGTTTTAAATCGCTTTAAATTATTGAAATTAATTGAAAATTCCTTGGAATGTTTTAAAACACTCTAAAATTTTTCAAATTCTCTAAAATCTCTTGAAACTTTTTAAAGCTCTTGAAAATTCCTTGAGATTTTAAAAATACCCCGAAATATTTCAAATCCTTCGAAATCTTATACTGAATAACTAAAATCAATTAAAAGTTTCTTGGAACCTTTTACAATACTCTCAAATATTTCAAAACCTTCAAAATCTTATGAAACACCTTGATACATATTGAAGATTTCTAACGTGCATTTGAATTTTTTTTAAATAACTGCTAAAATTTTTTAAATTCCTTTAAATTATAAAATAAAATTGAAAATCCCTCGACATCTTTTAAAGCATCCTCAAATATTTAAAATCCCTAAAAATCTGTTGAAATCTCTTGACATTTTTTGAAGCTTTGGATTGAAATTTAGCAAAAAGAAAAATTTCAAAACGTTAAATTTTGAAAGATTAGTAGATTAGTTAAACTATTAAATTAAAGTTTTACAAGAAATTACTCGAGTTAAAGTTTAACTATTTCTAAAGAGTTATTTTAAAAATTTGCAAAGTACTTTTGAAATCTTTAAACAAAGTTAAAGGTAAGTTTAAAATATTTTGAAGGTATTGCAATATTTGAAAGTATTTTAAAATGTTCTAAGGAATTTTCAATTGATTTCAATAATATAGTATGAGATTGTCAAAGATTTGAAATATTTTATGGTATTTGTGAAATTGAAAGGAATTTTCAAGATCTTTGAAAAATTTCAAAAGATTTTAAAGGATTTTAAATATTTTATTCAAGTGAATTTTCAATAAATTTCAATAATTTAAAGTAATGCTAAAGAATTTGAACGATTTTTTAAACTTTTCTGGTTGTAAGTGGAACTACTTTGTTAAAAATCTTGTTTTTGTTGATGATTCATGAATTCCGTTGAAAAGATTTGTTTTCTGAAAATTGAACTATTTTGTGGAATTTTTTTTTTTTGTTACTGTTTAAAATATTTTTTTAACCACAAGAAAATGAATCTTTGTTGTCAAAAATTTTAATATGATTAAACATTAATTTTTTGTATAGAAAATTAGACTTTGAGAAAAATGGATTTCTTTTGTGCAAAGTTCATGTATATTATTAAATATGCCGTTTTTAGTATACAATTCAGCTTTTTGGATGAAAATCAGAATTACTCTCTTTGTTTACAAATTCAACCACTTTGTTCAACCTTTAAACAAAAGAGATTAATTCTGAACGCGGAATTTAATAGTAAAAATTTTCTAATTAACAATCGAGTTTTTAATTCAAAAGATGAAATTGGTTGAAGAAAGAATGCGGCATATGATAGGGAGTATGAAGGTAGGGAATGAGATAGGGTCCGAGCACTTCCCGGTCATAGTTACACTAAGAAGAGGCGTCAGTAAGCGCGGCAGAGGGAGAAAGGAAAAAGGGTGCGAACGAAACACGAAAATGAAAATCTGGGGGGTAGATAAATTAAACGAGTTTAAACGAAAGATGGAAAAGGAGAAGGTTAGGTATGAAAAAGAGGAGGGAATAGACTCGTTAGTTGAAAGGTTGAAGGGGTCCATTGAAAAGGTAAAGGATGAGCTGGGTACTAATGAAGAAAGAGTAGGGAGAAAGAGAGGCTGGTGGGACGGGGAATGCTGGGAGAGTAAAAAAAGAATAAAAGAGTGTGTGAGCAAATGGAGAAGAGGAGAAATGGAGAATGAGGAGTATAACAGGAGGAAAAAAGAACATGAGAAGATGCTGGAAATAAAAAGACAGAGGGGAAAGAAATAATATAAAGCAGAGGTAGAAAAAGCGATCAAAGAAGGTAGGGTGTGGGATGTGATAAATAGGGATAGAGGGGAAAGGAAGGGCGTTAACGAAGAAATAGAAATGGAGGAATGGACGGATTATTTTAAGGGTCTATTAGGGGGAGAGCAAAATAAGATCAAAGGGGAAAAGTGTAGGATAATCCAAGGAGAAATGGAGGAATTGAACGAGATAACAAGAAAAGAAGTGGACGAAGCAATAAATAGGTTAAAAAAAACAAGGCGATGGGAGAAGATGGGATGGAGAACGAAGCGATAAAGTTTGGAGGAGAAGGGATTAGGGATGGGATGTGGAAAATCTGCAACAAGGTATGGAAAGGGGAAGGTTGGCTGGAAGAGTGGACGACGGGACTGGTGGTACTGCTTGTCAAGAAAGGGGAAGGGAAGAAGGTAGAGGAATACAGAGGGATCACTCTCATGTCATTCGGCTATAAAATATATGCAGAAATCTTAAGAAATAGGTTGGAGAGTCAGGTAGAACACAAAGAAAGTATCCCACATAATCAGAAGGGATTTAAAAAAGGAATGGGAACTATAGACAACATCTACGTACTTAACTATTTAGTTAACAGAAATTTGGGGAAAAAGAAAAGGAGACTAGTCGCTTTGGTCGTAGATTTCAAAGCAGCATTTGACTCAGTGAATAAAAAAGTACTATGGCAGGCAATGAAAGAGAGGGGTGTAGAGGAAAAGTTAGTGGAGAGGTTAAAGGAAATTTTTACTGAAACCAGGATTAGGGTGAAAATAGGAAAGAAAAAAGGGCAGGTTTTCTGGACAAGCCGAGGTCTAAGGCAAGGGTGCCCTTTGAGTCCATTACTATTTAGTATCCTTTTGGCAGACTTAGAGGAGAAGCTAATTGAGAAAGGGAAAGGAGGAACGGTTTTGGGTAATAGCAAACTATACTCTCTAGCATACGCCGACGATGTAGTTCTATTAGCAGATGATGAGAAGGGGATGAACCTGATGATAAGAATCTTCGAAGAGTATGTGGGAACAATAGAGCTGACGGTGAACGTAGATAAGACAAAGGTGATGTGTTTCAGAAATAGAAAGAGCAAAATAAATTACGTTTGGAGGATGAACGGACAAAAAGTGGAAATTGTGGAGGAGTTCTGTTACCTAGGTTTTTGGTTTGAGGCAGAAGGAGGAAACGTGCTGCAGGTGAGGAAAAGAATTGAATGTGCGAGTAAAGTAATGGGCCAAGTATGAGGTATAGGAAAGAAAAGGTTCAAGAACGATTGGAGAATGAGGGTCTGGTTGTTTGATGCGTTGGT
The DNA here is from genome assembly GCF_010883055.1 of Belonocnema kinseyi. NCBI lineage: Eukaryota > Metazoa > Arthropoda > Insecta > Hymenoptera > Cynipidae > Belonocnema > Belonocnema kinseyi. The sequence goes on from NC_046659.1 coordinate 107,800,154, forward strand.
GTGGGCGGTGTTGTGTTATGGTGTGGAGATCTGGGGAGGGAAGGAACATAGGAAAGTAGAGAGCATGCATGAGCGATTCCTGAGATGGGTAATGGGGTTTAGCTGGAGTTGCCCAGGATATATGTTAAAAGAAGAGTTAGGAAGAGAAAATATGGTTACTATACAAATTAAGAGAGCATGGAGGTTTGAAGAGAAGCTAAAAAGGGGAGAGGGAAGTAAAATTGCACAAGCATGTTTCGGCGAAATTCAGAACAATGAAGCGAGAGGTAATGTGGGAAATTCAAAATGGGACGTAGAAAGAGAAAAATGAGAAGGGTGTGTAATATTCGAGAAGGGGTTATGGAATGGCAGGACATAGACTTAAAGCTATTGGCCCTCGAACCCGTAAAAGGGAGAGATTAAATACAATTCAAAAGATGAAAGTTTCTGTCAAAAATAGAACAATGCTGAACAAAATAGTTGAATTTTTAAACAAAAGAGATTAATTCTGAAAGCGGAATTTAATAGAAAAATTTTCAAATTCAAATTTTTAATCTATAATATCTATAATAAATTCCCGGTTTTCCTCTATACCCTAGAGTACTTCTTGTTGTTTAAAAATCTGGGCTCTAATTACCGGGTTTCCCAGGCAGTGGCCAATCGAATGGAACTTGTGCAGTTACTTAATTTTTTGTCACTTAAAATATGGGGTTGACTTTATTTCTTTTAGTCAAATATTCAGGAGTTGATGTGGATAATCCAATGATTCTTCGATCGCACCTGGTGTGCTAATTCAGAAAAAAAAAACCCCTGATAAAAATTATGATGGGAGTAGAGCTAAATGGTAAACATAGAATCATAACCTATAAGTACTTTAATTATTTGCAGATTTGCCTAATCTGGCATTATATTTAACCAGCTATGGATAATAATTGTGGCACAAATTGACAAAATGTACAAACGTTTTTTAAGGTCAAATACTGGACAGTTAAAGAACACAAAAGTTGCTCATTTATCACTCAGATTTCAGCTGCCAAAAATAGCTTGCTGCGCGATCAAAAAGTTTTACTCGGGGTAAAATATCAAAGATCCGAATTCTAATTCTGCCTGAGCAAGTGTGCAAAATCACACTTACATATAGTTGAAAACTTCCCGAGCGTGGCGTACCAACCGCACTTTAAAAAAATATGGCCGCCTTTATTGTTTTATTTTCACAGGTCGCTTGAACAAATAAATAATCAGACAGGATTTTGTAAAATGTTTGTGGAATAAAAAATTATTCGCTTGCAACAGGTACTCAAGGCGTTCGTAACAATAACAATAAACATACAACTTACACCACTCTGAAAGTCTTGTATACACTTGAAACAACACTTATTCGAAACTTTTGCTTTTATACAGAGATTTTTAATTTTAACATCCTTGCCTTTATTCACAAACTATTAATTGTTGTGCATTATTTATTTACATTTCACTTGCATTTGAGGTTATGTGAGTGTCATGTTCACATTGGCGGCCATTTTTTTTTTAATTGCAGTTGACACGCCACGCGCGGGAAGTTTTGAACTATACATGAGTGTGATTTTGCACATATGTGTGTGCGTACTTCAAGCATCAGGAAAGTGCTCATTTTCAGTTCCACTAGTTTGGTCCCCTTATGCCTATTCTCCATGATAAATAATATGACCTTCTCGGCAGTAAGGGCGAGTAGGGGGCACTATGTTTCTATCAACTGATATTTCTAATGCATTCTGACTCTATTTCTCTCTCAAGTTACATATCTGAAATCATCGAAATCCACAGATTCCGAATTATTATGTTTCAGGCTGTTAGCTATGAAATTAAAAAAGTCTCTTTGCAAATTTTAATCCGAAAGCTTAGCAAAGGATCCTCTATTGTCGGTTATACTCTATTGGTCTATTGAGATAACCTCTCTGCTTGTAATTTATTATCGGTAGGGTTGTAACATATTTCTATATTTCTCCACAGGTCGCTAGCGAGGTCCAAAACATAGGCTAATAAAGGTTCTATTTTTACCGAGAAAAAAATTAATGTGATGTCAACAGAATAATTTGGTTGAGAAGTTTTTGTTCGATTTACAAAAATCGGGTTGCCATTACCAAAAAAAGGAGTTGTTCTCACCAAAAAAGTTATTTGGCTCAAACAAAAAATTTGGTAAAGCCTGTTTGTTAACTCTACCCAGGAATTTTGTTAAGCTAACCAAACATGCAGCGGCGCATGCGCTCTGTTTCGAATCATGAGGAACAGCGCCGCCAAAACTCCACCGTCCACGAACACATGTTTAGCATAGCGGCGTGCTAGGTGAAAATCGCGTCTCTTAAATTTGAAAATCAGTTTTGATTTAACCGTGCGGAAAATATTACCAGGGAAGAAATTAATCAGGTCTGGTTTTATCAACTAACCAGAATGACCGATTTCAAGACGCAGTGCATTTTGGAGGAAAGGGGACTAGAATCCCTAGTAGACACGTTCCGAGGTAAGTGATCAAATCCTGTCTTTTGAAGGTTCTATTAATATATTAAGCTTGGATAACTAGAAACATTTTAATATCTAAACAAGTAAAGCATATTTTTGTTATATTAAAAATAAAATTTAATTTGTGTTACGAGAGAAGTCCTACCATTGTGGTAGGTTAGAATCCTATGGAAAGATAATTCAAGATCAAGATTCGACCTTAGAATTTAAAGTTTTCATATATATTACTAATGTTACTTATGGTTTCATATGTCACTCCAATAGCGACCAAAGCAATAAAATTTGTCACCTTGTTTTTTTAAGTTTCACAAATACCTGAATAATATGTTTTTTAATTTAAATTAATAGTGCAGTATAGTATTTGAGGTTATAATTTCGTGACTAATAAATTCAAAATAATTTTTGCAAACTTACAAGCCATTCATACTTGCGGGGAAGTATTATACTTGTTTCATAAGTTTTAATATCGGAATTTGGGTATAATCTGTCCTATTAAACAATCGTAAACTGTAGACTGCAAGTTTCTTTAATTAGATAATACTAAATAAATCATTTTCAATCAAATTCAATAAAAAAAATTATAGTGAATATACCAACGAGCATAATAAGCTATTGTTCCATCAATATTGGATAATAATAACGATTGTTTAGTGAGGTTATCGAAAAAACAGAGAGTGTCAAAGAACTATTATTAGGCAAAAAATTGTAACATGACCAAATGTTTTTTAAGATATGCATTGTTGCCTTGCCCAAAATACATTGAAATTAATCTTGATTCTGTTTTTCTTTCTTGCATAAACCGTTCTTTAGTTTGAGGTTATGTCAACGGGTCGACAGTCTTGATCGAGATTTTGTTGTAAAAGTAAACATTCAGCATTTTTTTCGAAATGATTTTCTTATTTTTTTCCAAAAAATATAATTATAGGTATGATCAAAGTTTGATATTACGCGACAATTCACGAACTATGAATATCGAATATGACATAATTGTACAACTTTAAAATATTAACCTGCTATTATCTTGAGATGAGTATAAGATAATTTTTTGTATATATTCGTTTTAATTTTTTCAACGTTTAAAAACCCTATCTTATGTATTGAAAAACGATTGACTTCAGGAGAAAAAAATATAGCATTTTTAATTTTCACCTGATGGAATGGATTTTGAAGCACTTAATGGTCTTTCTCCTAGCAGTAACTTCTACCGAAGTTTGGTTCGTTCTACAAAAACAAATTTTGTTGAACATACAAATATTTGGTTCGTTCAACATAACTAATTTGTCAAGTCTACGAAATTTTATTTGAGCCTAAAAAATAATTTTATTGAGTTTACAAATATTTAGTTCCTTAAACCAAATCAATTTGTTCAACCTACAAAACATTTTGATATGCCTAACAAATTGTTTGGTTGCACCAACAACAAAACTTTTTTGGCTCAAAAAAACAGTTTTGTAGCTTCTATATCAACCAACAAATTTGGTTGGGACAAGCAAACTTTTGTTCAGACAATCAAACATTTTTCTCAGTGTTGCCGTTAACCTTCACAATGCTTATATTTGGTCCACAATTGTTAATATCAGAGTAATACAAAAGTAAAGAGAAGAAAGTTGAAAGTAAGTGAAATGTTATGCTTTTATTGGTTGTCATATGACACATGAACCTAACCTATAAGCATTTTGCACAATTCCTGTTTGTCTACTTTGCTAATGCATATTATGATTGGAACAGTTACCTTTATCACTATTCAAAATTCAAGCCACATACTTCCATCAGGTTTTATGCTGTGTAAAGCTTTATAATATTCTTGACATAATGACACAGCCAGGCTCTGGTAACTAAATGCTTTAGAAGCGGTCGCGTATATTCGACTGTGGCGCCATCTAACAAGTCCGCAAGTTTTTAAGATAATATAAAAGATGCTTGAGATTATATCCAGATGATTTCTAGATGATTTAATTTAAAAACTTATAAATTGAAAAACTAATAGAAGAAACAAATAGAAATACATAAAGAATTGGTTAGTTAATTATTTATGTATTTCTGTTTGCTTTTTCTATTGGTTTTTCCATTAGAAAAATTGTTTTGAAGAAATAAGAAGATGATTCATGTATGGTTGAAGGCAGTTTTTATTTGAAACTTGCAATTATATTTCGAGCCTCGTTTTCGAGATTATACTTATTTTACCATGTAGTTATCCCTAAGTCTACTAGAGTGCCTGGACTTGACCTGATTCATATCTCTTTGTTGTGCGCTAGAGTGCAGACGAGTTTTTTTATCGATCGACGATTTTTTTTGTGAATTGTGCTTGTGATTGTGATAATTGCTCAATATGAGCAGGAAAAGAGCAAACTCCGAGTTCCTTGATGCCCTAGGGAATAAAATTAGTCGTATGCAGCAGTGCGTCAATAATTTAACAAATTACGACTTTTCGTCGGATGAGGATTCTGCGATGCCTACGCCGCAGGATGTAGATAAACGCGTTGACAGCGATGTAGAATCGATCCTCGGGAGTACAGACGGAGATTTTGATTTCCCGGATGTTGGTTCATCCAATCTAGGTAATTATTAATAATCCGAACACATGTTCTTATAAGTTATAAACCTTTGTTGAATATATTACGCAGTATGACGCAACTGCGTCACAATAACAAACGAGCTTGCACGAGAGGCAAGACGTTTTTAATCTTTATAACCAAAAGAGCTTGCACTAGAGGCAAGACATTTAAATTTCATAAAAATAAAAATTAAATATATTTTCAAAATACAAGCTTGCACGAGAGGCAAGATGTTTTATAATTGTAAACAAAAATATAACGAGGTTGCACGAGAGGCAACACGTTTTACTTTTTCACATATAATATTTTAGAGCTTGCACTAGAGGCAAGACATTATTATATAATTAAAAATGGGTACTTCCAATATAATTCCATTCAAATAGAAAAACATATTTTTCTTATTTTTAGAATCAATTAAAGGGGAACTTAAATCGAAAGACCCAGTCGATAGTGACATTCAGATAAACCAAGCTTACAAGGACATCCTTGGTGAAAATCCCTCGATTCCTAAAGGCTTGGATTTAAAACTGCACGATGTAATTCGGCCCAGGCTGCAGTTTTGGGTTAAGAAAGGCCTTCCTAGGAAAGAGTCTGTGGAATTGCTCACTAAATATAAAAGGTGCGATTTGTTGGAGGCTCCGAAGATGAACCCCGTTATAGAGTCAAAATGACAGTATCGGCAAGAAAGAGGGACGGATACAAAAAGAATGTACAAAATGCAATTGGGTCAGCTTTGATGGCGGTAGGTTCCGTTATCTCTACTTTTATCGTGGAGGATGAGAGTATCGATCCCAAACCAATTTTTGAAAACCTATTTGACTCTTTCAAGATATTGTCAGATGTATATTATAAGCAGACTGTCGCAAGAAGGGCGATGATTACGCCGGGATTTAACAAATGGCGAAAGCTGACAAGTAATTCATTTGTTTTACAGTATATTAGTTGGATATAAGCTTATGTTTCACAGACCAGTTATTCAATTTAGAATTCCCATTATAAATATTCCTGAGCATGAGTTAGGCAGGTACAGAGATGCCATAACCTTAATATTAGAGGAGGGAGCAATTGAGCCTTGCTTGCCACTCCAAGATCAGTTTCTGTCACCTTACTTCCTCACACCAAAACCAGATGGTTCCTACAGATTCATATTAAACCTCAAGGGCTTAAATGAATTTATGGATCCACCTCATTTCAAAATGGA
>NC_046659.1:107806484-107807999 GCF_010883055.1 Belonocnema kinseyi
TCACCTTACTTCCTCACACCAAAACCAGATGGTTCCTACAGATTCATATTAAACCTCAAGGGCTTAAATGAATTTATGGATCCACCTCATTTCAAAATGGAGGATCTGAGGACAGCAAGAAATTAAATTTTTCAGGATTATTTTATGGCTTCCCTGGACCCTTCTGATGCTTTTTATCTCGTTCCGATTTCTAAGTCATACCGAAAATTCTTAAGGTTTGAATTCCTAGGTACACTATACCAATTTACTTGTTTGCCATTCGGTCTTTGTAGAAGCCCCTTCATTTTTACTAAAATCATGAAACCGGTTATGGCTCTGATCAGATCTCAACACCTAACCTCAGTCATTTACTTAGATGACATTCTTTGTATCGGAGACTCCTTCGATAAATGTTGCCACAACGTAGAAAAAACAATAGCCCTTCTAAAATCCTTAGGATTTCTTGTCAATATGCGTAAAAGTAATGTTCACCCATCAAAACAATGTAAATTTTTAGGTTTTGTGATAAACTCCGAAAAAATTTTTGTACAAGTCACTGAGGAAAAGAGACTAGCATTAGGAAAACTGATTACGCATTTTACAGTAAACTCGAAACATACGCTTCGTGATTTTTCTCAATTATTGGGAAAATTAGTGGCAGCATGTCCCGGTGTGGATTACGGTTGGCTTTATCTGAAGCAGATGGAAAGATTCAGAGATTCCACTCTTTCCAAGAATAATTTTAATTATGAGATTGAAATTAAAATTCCTCTTGAGTTAATCCCAGATTTGCGCTGGTGGCAAAACAGCATTAAAACCACAAAAAGTTCATTAAAAGATGGACAGTACGGGAAAAGAATTTTTACTGATGCTTCTGATTTAGGCTGGGGTGCTACCGATAATTTTAACAATATTTACGGTTTTTGGAATACCCATCAAGAGCAATGGCATATTAATTACAAAGAATAGTTCGTTGTAAAAATAGCACTGGAAAGCCTGGCTAATAGTGTTCGGAATTGCCAAATCCTGCTCCGTATTGATAACACAACTGCGATAGCATATATTAACAAAATGGGAGGAACACGATTTCCTAAATTGCACGCTCTCGCCAAAGAAATTTGGCAATGGGCAGAATATCGAAATAATTTTTTATTTGCCTCTTACATCCCTTCCAAAGATAATACTCAGGCGGACGCCTTGTCGCGGATAGGCAATGACGACACGGAATGGGAGTTAGCGGATTTTGCTTTTAAAAAGATTGTTCGTAAATTTGGAAAAATGGATGTCGATCTTTTCGCCACTTCCAAAAATACAAAGTGTGAACACTACTGCTCGAGATTTCCCGACTCAAGAGCTATGCATATCGATGCCTTCACTTTCAATTGGTCTGGGTCAAAATACTATGCGTTCCCTCCATTTGCAGTAATAATAAACGTTTTGAAAAAAATTAAATCTGAAAATTCCAGTGGTATAGTGGTGGTCCCAAATTGGCCAAATCAGCCTTGGTTCCCTCTGTTTTACGAACTTTTAGAATGT
>NC_046659.1:107808099-107809505 GCF_010883055.1 Belonocnema kinseyi
TAGATAAACATGTTGACAGCGATGTAGAATCGATCCTCGGGAGTACATATGGAGATTTTGATTTCCCGGATGTTGGTTCTTCCAATCTAGGTAATTATTAATAATCCGATCACATGTTCTTATAAGTTATAATCCTTTGTTGAATATATTACGCAGTATGATGCAACTGCGTCACAATAACAAACGAGCTTGCACGAGAGGCAAGACGTTATTAATCTTTAAAACCAAAAGAGCTTGCACTAGAGGCAAGACATTTAAATTTAATAGAAATAAAAATTAAATATATTTTCAAAATACAAGCTTACACGAGAGGCAAGATGTTTTATAATTGTAAACAAAAATATAACGAAGTTGCACGAGAGGCAACACGTTTTACTTTTTCACTTAAAATATTTCAGAGCTTGCACTAGAGGCAAGACGTTATTATATAATTAAAAAAGGGCACTTGCAATACAATTCCATTAAAATAGAAAAACATATTTTTCTTATTTTTAGAATCAATTAAAGGGGAACTTAAATGAAAAGACCCAGTCGATAGTGACATTCAGATTAACCAAGCTTACAAGGACATCCTCGTTGAGGATACCTCGATTCCTAAATGCTTGGACTTAACTCTGCACGATGTAATTCGGCCCAGGCTACAGTTTTGGGTTAAGAAAGGCCTTCCTAGGAAGGAGTCTGTGGAATTGCTCACTAAATGTAAAAGGTGCGATTTATTGGAGGCTCCGAAAATGAACCCCGTTATAGAGTCTAAAATGTCACTATCGGCAAGAAAGAGGGGTGGCTACAAGAAGAATGTACAAAATGCAATTGGGTCGGCATTGATGGCGGTAGGTTCCGTTATCTCTACTTTTATCGTGTAGGATGAGAGTATCGATCCCACACCGATTTTTGAAAACCTATTTGACTCTTTCAAGATTTTTTCAGATGTATATTATAAGCAGACTGTCGCAAGAAGGGCGATGGTTACACCGGGATTTAACAAATCGGTTAAAGAAATTTTGGACACATCGAAGCCGGATGAATTCCTCTTTGGATGTGATCTGGTGGACAAGCTCAAACAGGCCAAGGCGATTGAGCGGCTCACCGCAGATGCAAAGCGGCCTTCCACGAGTGGCACTACAAATTCAAAAAACTGGGAACGTCGCCCGGGATTCAGACCGGGGCCTTCCCAGGGAGGGTCAGCTTCCCAGTTCAGGCCTCGCCTTCAGTTCCGAGGAAACCGAAAGTCTGTTTTCCTGCAGAAACAACAGCCTCAAAAAGTCGAAGCGACACAGAACAGGTTTCCCAATGCGAAGAAGAAGTACGAGGGTAGTTCAATAAGTCCTTAGAATGACCAACATATAGCGCGCGAATCGCTCCAAATCATCTGTTTTCAGTCAGCACCACTCCCGACTAGATATATG
>NC_046659.1:107809605-107824508 GCF_010883055.1 Belonocnema kinseyi
CCTCCAGAATCTGTAGACATTATCTTGGCATCACTTTCAAGATCTACACTTAACCAGTACCAGGTAGCTTTTAGACAATGGAAACAATTCTGCTTATCAGAAAAATTAGACTTTTTTGTCGCAAACATTACTTCAGTTTTGAAATTTTTAACAAAAAAATTCAAAGAAGGTGCAGCCTATGGCACATTACATTCATACAGATCTGCAATTTCACTAATATCTTCGAATAAAATAGGGGTAGTATTAAACCATATATCTCGTTATTTCCTTTGGAAAGTATTTGTTTTTCCACATTAACTTTCAAAACTGTTACTTTAATTTCACTTGCTACAGCCCAAAGAGCTCAAACACTTGCCAGTATTACATTAGAAAATATCTCCATTAGAACAGACGAATTACAGATAAATATTACAGAACTTCTAAAAACTTCTGCTCCAAGCAGAGATCAACCGGTATTAATCATTCCATTTCTTCGTGAAAAACTTGAATTATGTGTTGCTTCGACTTTACTGAGATATATAGAGATATCATCTAAGTTACGTGGAAATGCATACAATTCGTTTATCTCATACAAAAAACCTTACAACCCAGTTTCTAGCCAAACCATCAGCAGATGGGTCAAGCTAATTTTGACTAAAAGCGGCATGAACACTAGAGTGTTATCCGGCCATTCAACCCGTCATGCAGCAACTTCTGCGGCCCATAAGAGCGGGATTAGCTTAGACATAATTCGAAAAACTGCTGGTTGGACTCCGCAATCGCAAATGTTTGCAAACATTTATAATAGGCCGATTACATCTGGGGATAACAATTTCGCGAAAGCTATTCTATCTAGAATTTAAGTTTTATACTTTTATATGTCAACTACACGAATTTTATATTAAGTATACAAACGTTTTTTATTTTTGTACTTCCTTTCTTTTATAAAATTTTTTTTTGGTATGTTTTTGTCTTATCGTTGACTTTACTTGAACTTTGTTCACATTATTATATAAACAAAATGTATTAATAAAAACACAAGTGAAAAGAAAAATATTATGACCTTTTCTCTAAACCTCCACATGGTAAAATAAGTATAATCTCGAGAACGAGGCTCGAAATATAATTGTTCGATCAAATGATCGCCTCTATGGCGTGAAATTCGATCGAAACTATATGAGAGCCTTGTTCGAAGAGATTATACTCCCTCCCCTTCTATGCAAATTTATTGGGGAAATAAATTTTCTTTTTCACCCACCCACTTTGCAGCCTGGTTGCAAGGACACTATTTTTCTGTAAGTATATAGCTTACCTCTAAACATTATGAATCAAGTCAACTCCAGGCCCGTACAGCTGACGCTCGGGACCCTAACATTACAATTTTTTGGTCTCTAAATGTTGTGCACTCTAGTAGACTTAGGGATAACTACATGGTATAATAAGTATAATCTCTTCGAACGAAACTCTCATATAATTTCGATCGAATTTCACGCCATAGAGGCAGGTGATCATTTGATCGAACAATTATTTTCACAAACATTGGATCCTAAATTACTTTTATAAATGTTGTAGACTTAGTTGTTGCATTGTTTAATTGATAAACGCCGAATTCGTTAAATTTATGAAATAAAATATGGAGGTTTTGCTCAAAAAAATATTTTTTCACATCTGATTTGGATCAAAAGTAAGGAAAAGTTTCCGTCAAAAAAGAATTTCAATACGGAAAAATATGGTTTTCAATTTTGACCACTTTTCAACCACTTTTCAAGAAGAATTCCAAAAATTCATAAAGATTGAAAAGATTCTTCAAAGATTTTCTGACAACACTGGACACCACAAACAAACACAAGACACTCAAAACATTCGACAGCTGTGTTTTGGTAAACAGTAAAGGAGTGAGAGAGATAGATTCAAGTATTGCCCCTGAGCGACGTGAAGGGGGGAACGACCGACAGAGCCATCTAACCAGCCCGCAAAACAGTATAAGAAATATAAGTGACCGCGGTTTCCTATACTAGTGTCCAGAGCCGGGAGCCAGCTGTTAGAGCCTCGTCTCGTAGTCGCCAGAGTTCGCCTTTTCGTGCATCGCGGTGTAACATCTCAACGTAGAAATTTAAACTAAATTCAAATTTAATAGCGAGAATAAATATCTTTAGATCAAACTAAAAGGATCTTTTAGTTTGGTCTGTAGGAGTTGATAGAATTATCGCATAAATTGTTGTGACAATTAATATATAATAGTTTATGTTGAATAAGCTAATTAATTAACTGCAATCAATAACCTGAAATAAAAGGACGTCACAAATATTTCAACTGAGTAATGCATTGGGAAAGCTAATATTAGGATTAAATATCATAGGATGATGCAATAGTTGAACACGTTCTCTGTCTTTCTCTCTCTTATAAGTAAATGTTAAGTAGATAGTAGTCGTAGTTATAGAGAATTTCCGCTAGAGATAAGCTACGACAAACAGGCCCCGAAAATACGATAAACAGGAAGGAAGTGTTGAATCACAGAATGTAACCCATGAATCAGCTTAGACGATGATTGCCGATCTGAAAGCTTCGAAAAACTTCGGTGCTCTTCTATTTATATCTCGATCCCCATTTGAAAGGAATTTAAAAAATGGGCGATTTTGATGTTTCGCGTGATTCTTAATTTCATGCATGCGTCGATTTTGAGGTTATGTTTTTATCATTAATGTTAATATTATCATTATAAAATATTATAATAATATTAATGATTAGTTAACTAGCTTTTAATATAAATAGTTGAACTTTCAACTAAAACAATTAGTTTTCTGCAAAAAAATATAAATTTTGAATAAAATACATGAATTAACAAAAAAATTTTAAATTGTTTGCAACATAATAGTAAAATTTTTAAACAAGAAGTTAAAATTTCATCCAGAAAGCTAAATTGTATACAACAATTTTTGACTGAAAAAAGATCGATGTTCAATGAAATATAGAATAGTTAAATTTGTAGTTGAAAAAAATTAATTTTTTAACCCAAAACAAAAAGGATTTCCTGCAAAATATTAAATTTGCAGAAAATAAATTTTTCCAACTAAATTAATGAATACCACAAAATATGAGAAGAAAATCGTTAAAATTGTTTGAAATCCCTTTAAATTATTGAAATAAATTGAAAATTCCTTGGATTTTTTTTAAATATCCTAAAATATTTACAATTTTTTAAAATCTTTTGACATTTTTTAAAACTCTTGAAAATTCCTTAACATTTTAAGAATGCCCTAAAATACTTCACATCCTTTGAAATCTCATACTAAATTATTGAAATCCATTAAAAATGCATTAGTAGCTTCAAATTTTTTAAAGCTCTTGAAAATATCTTGAAATTTTAAAAATACTCTAAAATATTTAAAATCCTTAAAAATCTTATACTAAAGAATTAAAATCATTTGGAAATTACTTGAAATCTATACAAATATCCTAAAATATATCAAATCCTTTAAAATATCATATTAAATTTCTGTAATAAATTGAAAATTCATTGGAAACTTTTCAAATTTTTCAAATCCTTCAAAACCTTTGGAAATACCTAGAACTTTTTTTTAAAGATTTGTAAGTAGATTGAATTTTTTTAAATAAACCTATAAAAATTTTTAAATTCTTTAAAATTCCTTAAAATTATAAAAATAAGTTGAAAATTCCTTGACTTCTTTTAAAACATCCTCGAATATTTAAAATCCTTTGAAATCTTTTGAAATCTCTTGATATTTTTTAAAGCTCTTGAAAGTATCCTGAAACTTTCAAAATACCCTGAATTATTTCGAATCCTTTAAAATCTCTTATGAAACTCCTGTAATCATTTGAAAATTCCTTGCTATCTATTGAAATTCTCTCAAATTTTTCAAATCCTTAAAAATATTTTCAAATACCTAGAACTTTTTTTTAAGGTTTCTAAAGACTTTATAATCTTTAAAAATAACCATTCTGAAATTTTTTAATTCTTTGTAATTCTGAAAATAAGTCGAAAATTCCTTGACATCTTTTATAATATCCTCAAATATTTAAACTCCTTAAAAATCTTTTTAAATTTCTTGACATTTTTAAAGCTCTTTAAAATATCTTGAAATTTTGACAATACCCTGAAATATTCCAAATCCTCTAAAATCAGATACTATATTATTTAAATCATTTGAAAAATCCTTGGAATCTTAAAATTCTCTCAAATTTTTCAAAATGTTTTGAAATACCTACAACATTTTTTAAAGATTTCTAAAGTACTTTGGATTTTTTTTAAATAACCCTTCTAAGATTTCAAAAGAGTTTGAAGGATTTTAAGTATTTGCTGGTGTTTTAATAGATGTTTGGGAATTTTCAATTCATTTTGATAATTGAAAGGTATTTCACAGAATTAAAAAAATATTAGAAGATTATTTTTAAAAATACCAAAGTACTTTCAAAATCTTAAAAAAAAAGTTCTAGGTTTTTTTAAAGATTTTGAATAATCTGAAGAATTTAAAAAATTTGAGATAATTTAAAAGATTCCAAGGAATTTTTAAAGGATTCGAATAATTTCGTATGAGATTTTAAAGATTTGAAATATTTTAGGGTATTTATAAAATTTTAAGATATTTTTAAGAGCTTTAAAAAATTTCAAGACATTTCGAAACATTTTTAAGGATTTCTAATATTTTAGGATGTTTTAAAAGATATGAAGGAATTTTCACATTATTTTTATAATTTAAAGGAATTTTAGAGAATTTTAACAACTTTATCAGGGTTATTTGAAAAACTTCCAAACTACTTTAGACATTTTTAAAAGATGTCAATGTCTTTTAAAAGATTTCAAAGGTTTCGAAATATTTAAGAGTATTTTAAAAGATTGCAGAGAATTTTCAGTTTTTTACAGTAATTCAATATGAGATTTTAAAGAATTAAAATTTTTTAAGGATATTTTAAAACATTTCATGGAATTTTCTATTAATTTCAATAATTTGAAACGATTTTAAAGAATTTTAACGTTTTCTTTCTTCATATTTTCTGTTTGAAAGTGGTACTACTTTTATAAAAATTCAGTCGTTTTTGGTTGACCGTTCATCAATTTAGTTGGAAAAATTTGTTTTCTGAAAATTTAACTATTTAATAGAAAATTCTTTTTTTTTGTTAAAATATAATTTTTTGTTACTATAAATTTAACTATTCTATGTTTTATTGAAGAGTGATCTTTTTTAGTTGAAAATTTTTGTATTTTATTGATATCTATTTATTATTGTCTTTCTTGGTAGAAAATTAATCTTTTTTGTCGAAATTTAAACTATGATTAAACATTAGTTTTTTGCATGGAAAATTAGTCTTGATGGAAAATAAATTTCTTTTCTGCAAAGTGCATGTATTTTATCAAAAATGCTAGCATACAATTTACCATTTTGGATGAAAATTTAACTGTTCCTTTAAAATTTTTACTCTTATGTTGAAAACAATTTGAACATTTTTTTTTATTTATGTGTTTTATTCAAAATTTACCACCGGATATTTCCTATTGGATAAAAATGACGAAATTTCTGCGCAAACCCTTCCTACGTCACTAGAATTAAGATTATAAATATAGGCGCGCTTGCCGGAAACGTCAGAAAAAAGCCTTCATACATTTTTGATACATGATTTATTAATTATTCTTCATGTTAGCTCCGGAGAGACTTCTTTTCAATTTATTGGAGATTTTCTCTATTCAATTTTTCAACCCTTTCAACTTTGTCGCGTTTACAAGAACTAAATTTCGTGGTGAATATCATTTATTCACCTACAGGAACAAGTCAATTTACAATTCCGCTTGCTAATTTGGTTCGTGATTCTGAATTGGATTCAGGATCAAATTAAGGATTTTTAGAATCAAATCAAATTAACATTAAAATTAAATCAGGAACAATTGACTGAATAACTTTGACTTGACGTGGTTGCACGCATTGATAGTTATCATTTTACATATATTATTGTTAAACCCAGACAATAAATTGTGAATTTGAGTGTTAAAGGTGCTAAGTACAACAAATAATTATTATCAGTTAACTTTCTGGTGTCTGAATTACTTTATTTCAGTTTAACAATTCAAACTTCCTAAGACCTTATTTTCGCGGTTTTGTCTTTCAAGCCAATCAAGTCAGCAACGAACTTCTGGAACTTCGTCGTCCAATCATCGTTGTTGCCAGCGGAATCGCAGCGACACCAGCGAAATCTGGACGTATCACGCTGATGCCGATCGAATTGATAACCGAATCCTTAATTGCTTGAGACTTAGTTTAATAATTTTTTCATAACTTTTATTTATAAATGAAGTACTTTAACATAGTTTCATGTCGGTTCTTGCATTTCTCAAAGTTTGAGACCGATATTTTATGTATAAAAAAGTTTGAACGTTTCAAAAATGTCGAGGTTCAGAAAAAAGATAATGAAAAGGCAATTTGTTCAGACATAATTTTTAATGAATTTTCTACCCAAATGATGTACTTTAACGTACATTATTGTACTCTAATACATTTGCAAAAGTTTCAACTCGACATTTCATTTTAAAAAAGTTCTCGGGTTCCAAAAAAGAAATGTAGTGAAGTGAAAAAGTGAGGTTAGGCAATGTAGGTATTTCGCAGTGCGACATGCCCTTAACAAAGATATTTAAAATATTCTTTAACCTTTTATGTACATCATACACTAAGAACAAAGTACTCTTGAATCAAGAGTGTGGGTGCTTTAAATTTCCGCATTATTAATACAATAGTTAACTTCAATAGTCCAATGAATTTTGCTTTACGTGAAATAATTCGAATTTTTTAATTAAAAATACAGTATTATAGATTAAAAGATTGACGATCATATGAAGCTAAAGTATATCAAGTTTAGAAAAATAAATGCACATTTATTTCAAGAAAGTGTTGTATTTAAAGCGTTAAAGATACTTTTGAATAAACATAGTATATTTATAATTCCTAGAGAGAGAAAATTATTACTGCGATACAAAGATCCACAGCAAAAGCATACACAGCATCTCTGCTAGAAATTAGAAAAAAATTTTGAGTCATCTGTATATTCTATTTTGAGATTAAGACAAGTATTTCTTTGTAAGGTGAATATACAAATATACAAATGGATTAAATTAATATATTTTAAAATCTTAAAAAAATTTTTTGAACACCATCTGAAAAACATTTCTAGCCGATGTGATTGGTGTATGGAAATTTATTTCAAAGTTAAGACTTAGCAATTTGTCAGGGGACAATATATACGACCCTATTTGAAAATTCCCGAAAAAAAAAATTCCCAACAGAAAATTACCAAATTATGAAATGGCTGAATCAGACAATTCCACAATTTAATGAATTAAAAAATTGCTTTGTTGAATATTATTTATTTATTTTAAATGGAAGAAACAAATACTTTTATCAAAGAATTTCTTGTAATGATCAGAACTGTATAAAATAATTTTAAAAACTTTTAAATAATAATTAAAAAGAATGTATTTCTTAATGAGCAATTTTTTTAAAATGTGCATTGTATGAACAAAATTACAAAAAATGTTTTTAACACTCGAATTTTCAAATAAAAGAAAAATTTGATAGAAGCTCCAAAGTAAAGCTGTACTGATCTGAATTGAGCAACACATATCACAAATTTCTTTGACGCAAATATTGTATCATTGTATTTTCAATATATAAATAATATTTTTTAACAACAATTTTTAATTTCTATAATTTAGAAATTTCATGATTCGGACATTGTCTGAAATTTTGTTTTTCGGGATTTTTCAGTCATCTCATTTGTCAATATAAATTAAATTAATAAAAATATATACAATGAACATCTGAAGAAATGTGTCAACATTTTCATAAGCACTGCTAACAAATTGAGGTTTGAAACAATGTATCTTTAAAGTTCTAATTTTTATTTTTATTTTTTGAATATAAATTTTGCAAGTTTTTTACATTCTCATCCTTATAAGATGGTATTGGTTTCATGTAAAATTTCACTTTCTCGGTTTTTATCAAATCTCCAAGTCTTAAGCTTAGGCGCGATAACTTTGGAAAAATTATTCAGATTGGATTTTGCTTTGGCACACTTTTTTAAGGCCTAAAAATAAATAATGGGTTCGTAGACCTGCTCTTTTTGATAAAAATTTAAAAGGCGAGCGCATTTCAAAATTTTTGGAACTAAATTTTTTCAACATTTAAAATTTCTATTTACGGCTATTCATAGTACGCAGCATTTTTAAAATCCAAAAGAAACAATGAAAATGAACATTTTAAGTCAAGCAACGCATGATATAAAAAAAGTCAAGAAGAGAAAAACGTTGATTTTGAAAAGCCCTACAAGATTATCATAACATCTTTTTTAATTTGGTCGAAACTTCGAAAGTTGATCAGGTCAAAAATAATAAAAATTCCAGAAATTCAATTTTTTGGTCCAGCTGTGTAAGATACGAAAAAATCAATAAACTCAAATTACGTGCCCTAGAGAGATCTACAAACTTGTTATGAATTACTGTTTGATGGGACGCGTAGTTTTTGTTGTTACTTTTTAGTCGTGAAAAACAACATTTGAAATAAAAAAATAAATAATGAAAGTGCTTAGACTAACGACACAAGCTACAAAAAAATAGACTAAACTTGTTTATCGAAAAGAGAGCTACAAAGTTTAACAATTATTTTTTATAGGATGCGCAGTTTTTGTTTTGTGCGTAAAAATCAATAAAAATAAAAAAGTTTATTTTTTGACAAACGACACATGCTATGAAACAAATAAATAGACACATGCCAAGAAAAAAATAAATAGACAAAAGTTGCGCTTTCCAGAAATACTGAAAACTTATTGAAATTTTTCATCAATAATTTCTGATAGGACACGTAGTCTTTGCTTTGGTCATAAAAAATAACATTAAAATTAAAAAATTAAATTTTTTGTCGAAAAAAAAACGACGCAAGGTACCAACTAAAATTAACAGACAAAAGTTGTTTGCCTAAAAACATCTATAAATTTATTATTAAACACTTTTAAATAGGACGAGTACATTTTCTTTAAATCGTAAAAAATAATATTAAAAATAAAAGAAATTAAATTTTTTGAAAAAGGACAGAAAAGACGAAAGAGGACATAGGATCCTGTATAGGTTCCTGCATTAGACCCTATGCGGATGCATAGTATTTTTTCTTTAAAATTAAAAAAAAGATTAAAAATAAAAAAATATATATATAAAAACAAGAGTATAAGAATTAGTATGATTCAATTTTCATGCATATTATCAATTGTATTTATATAAATTTATTAAAATGATACATGTTTCAGTGCAGCTAAGAATATAATTTTAATCAAAATAAGAAATAAATATTAAAATAATCATGATAAATACCATTTTCTCCTTCATTTTGATAAGAATGTGTTCGTGAAAACTGAAAAAGCTTTAAGAAAAGAGAGTTCACAATCACAAAATTTAAGTTGTCAATCCGCTGACCTTTTATTTTAAAATGCCTGTGCACGAATGCGGGAAAAATGCAAAGACCCAGCGCGTAGTGCGCGAGCCATCTAGTCGCGCTCCGTAGGTGCGCTCAAACTCTCGAGCTAAGCTCTTTAAAAAAAAGAGAATTCACAATCACACAATTACAGTGGTGGATGTTTTGAGTATTGATTTTAAAAGGTTTGTGTAATAATGTGCGAAAATATAAAGACCGAGCGCGAAGCGCGAAAACCAACAGTCGCGCGCCCTACGCACGCTCAAACTTGCGAGCGAAGCGATCCGCGCGCGTAGCTTGCGATGATTATCTAACATGGTCTATTTTTAATCAGTATTTACTTTTTTAATTATTAATTTAGTAATAATTTTAATGTAGATTATTGTTATTGAAAAATTAACTGACATTGATTAATTTACTATTGAACTCTTATACTTAGAAAAAATTGTTTATATCTATAAGTTTTGACTATAACTGAATTCTTTTTTAAATGTACATTAAACTTATTATGCCTTCCTCTACTTATATTAAAAAAGAGAAAAGTTTTTAAAAAATACCGTGATGCAAGCTTTTCAAATTTTAATTTCTTGAGAAAAAATGTCTAACATAAAACAATTATTTTTTGACATATTTGCAATGCAAAAAATAGTAAAAATAAAACAAATTTTGAACAAATATTACATTTTTCTGTAAATGTTACACTTGCGTGTTCTACGATTGACTTTTCCTATTTGTCACGTTTCGCATTTCTGGAACATTCTTTTAATGGTCGGCTCCTGAAATAAATATATTGTTTTTCATCAACACACTTGTATTAGGAACTTTTTTTTATTCCAAACGAAATTGTTATTTGAACTGCTTTTTTTACTTTTTTGCAATGTAAATTCACATTTAATAAAAAAAATAAAGTCAAATAAACAAGTTCTTAAATTAAAACTTAACTTTTTACTAGTTTTGTGAGAAAAAATTCAGTTTCAAAATGCATTTAATAAAAAATTCCTGGAATTTCAAACTGTTTTTGAAACTTTTAAATACTACTTTCAAATCTGGTCATGAAATTTTTAGAAGAAGGAATATGTTTTTGAACATGTTTTCTACTAGAGGCAAATGCACATCAAATACAGATGTTAGGCTTCTCAATTTGAGTTAGTTTGTCTTGTCTAAAAGGTTACTGTGTCAAAAAACTCAGTATATAACTCGCCTGAAATAAGTACCTCAAAAGCAGTATATTTTTATACACGTTTATTATGAAGTTGTTATTGCTTTTTTTGGTGGCATTTCCTACCGGTGAGTATACGTGAAAAAATTAAAATAAACAAACATTTTGTTCTTTCATATGGAAGAAACTTTGTATCGTCATTCGGATTTACAAAGAAAGAATTTCGAAAACGCATCAAAAATTGGACAATTTATTACTTTTCTCGAATTAAAAGTTTCACACAAAGTTTAAGAGGAATATAGAGTGAACTATGTTTTCCAATTTTAATGAAACTAAAAATTTAGTATCAATTAAAAATGCTTTTTTATTAAGTCAATTAATTTTCTACTATTAGTGGAAATGAACGAGCTGGACGTATGGATTTTCACCCCATTTTCAGTTATCCTACGTATTCTTGAATAGTTTTTTGATCTTTAAAGATAGTAGGGAAAATAAATTTCAATTTTTTCGATTTTAAAAAATGTTATGTTTATTTTATTTTAACTTAAAACATCTTCCCCTAGAGTACCTTGAAGTAACCAAGCCTCAGCTTATCTTGAACGCGGATATAAAAAGAGACAAATTAAATTAAAATTTTACCTTTATTTTTCAAGGAAAAAATTGTATTAAAAAAAATGCCTAAAATTTATAAAAGTGGTACAATAATCTCATTGCACTATGAAAAATCAAATTTTCGTATTGATATTAATAAAGTTTTGATACCACCAGTAAACGGAATCTTCAAAAAAATTGCTTAACTCCTCTCTTTCATTAATAAATCACTATAAGCGCTGATTTTAAGAATAAGTTACTAAAAGGAGAAAACCGCCGATTTTTTTAAAGTATGCTTGTCTCATTGTTGATTATAACTGTAATAAATACCTATAATGTCCAGCATTGATTTTTCCTAATTATTTTGATTATAGTTTTTGACACTAGATAAAACTTTTTTATTCTCGTGGCATTTTCTCGTACGAAAATTTGAATGATTGAATTTTTCTGCGGGATATTAGAAAAATGTAAAACCGTAATAAACTTTCAAAATAAAGTCAGGATTAAAAAAAAAAATCTTGTAAAATACAAGAATAAATAAAGAATAAGTTTTAAAAATTTCATTTTTAATTTTAAATTGCTTTATTATGTTTTTAAAGGTTCTAGGTTGAAAATATATATTACCATTTGAAGATTCTGGTCTTTAATTATTAATATTTAGAAAAAAACGCTTAATTTTTTTCTTAAAAAAACAACTTTTTAATACAAAATTAACTTGTTATTTGAAATTCAAGTTTTGATGTTGAAAAGTCTACCAAGAACTTTTTCGCATTAAAAATTTAACAATCATTTTAACTTCTCTTTTTGGTTTAAAAATTCAAAAATTTAAGTGGGAATTTCATATTTTTTATATAAACTGCAACCATTAATTTAAGAATTCCAGATTTAAAAAAAAGAATACTTTTTTATTAAAAATACAACTTTTTTATAAAAAGTTCGTCTTTTTGTGTTGAAAAATTCAAGTATCTTCGTAGGAAATTTACTTATTGTTTAAAACTAATTTTTTTATATTAAAAAGTCAAACTACATTTTTTTTAATAGTAATGGCATCTTCCTCGAATAAAAGTGCAACTGTCTGGTTGTAAATTTCATTTCTTTTCTTGCGGATTAAATGAAGGTTGATCTCTGTGGTTCAAAATTTGCTGCAAATTTATATTTTCTAATTAAAAGGGAAGTTTTCGTACAGAAAATTCATATGTTAGCTTGAAAGTTCAACAATTTAGATAATTTTGTTTTCTTTAATTACTTAAATATCTTTATTTGTTAAAAATTTGTATTTTTTGTTGTGTAATGTTTTTTTTATTAAAAATTTCGTTTGTTTTAAATATAAACTATTGTATCTTTTTTTTTGAGAATTTCTCTTTTTCGAATAAAAATTTACCTGTATTTTAAGGAAAATTCAAGTATTTTGATAAAAAGGCATCTCTTATGGTTGAAAATTAATTTTTTCTTTAAAAATAAACAAATTTAAAAATTTTAAATGTGTACCTGAAATATTGTTCCATTCCGTTTATAATTGAACCGATCATAAAATTGCAGTAGATTAAAATTCTTGTATTCAAATGTTAATGGTTATGTTCAATAAAAAATTGGCCAAGGAACAATAAGATTATTTTAAATACAAAAAATTTCCATTAGTTTCAAGTTTTGAGCCCACTGATTCATTTTCATTTTGAATTTAAAGTTTTTTTTCTTTTTCTCACTTTTCTTGAACAATTAGAAAGCAATATTCCGAAAACAGAAGCAGACAATGTCATATTGTCAGGTTCTCAACATGGCCTACTTATTGTTCCAATAATGTTAAAAACACAGTAGGAGAAAAAGCACATTTTTTTACAAAAATCGACTGCTAGTGCATTTCTTAACAGATTTTTATTTTTCTTCTTTAGAATTGACCATAAGGCTTTCAGATATAACATTTAGCTGTTCAATTTTTATTTTGGCATAACGAAAATTTGTTATTTTACAACAAAATTATAACTATTTGTTGCTAAACTTTTCCATGATACCACTTCTTCTAAGACCTTGCGATTCATTAAAAAAGGTCATAAATCAATCTAAAAACTTACTACAAATAATTTTTTAGTAGGTTACATAAACCAACAATTTTTAATGATTTGGCTAACAAATTAATTAACAAAAGTAATTTTTTCGTTATTTGCAATTATTAGCTAATTTTGACCCTCAGCTTTTGTATCAAGTATCTCAGATAATAATGTACGCTTACAATGAGTTAAAAATAGCTAATGATTGTCAATTATTTAAACAATTTTTATGGAAAAATGCACATTTTGACAACTTTTTTATGAAAAGGCTTGGTTTTCTTGGCGCAATCAACTTAGAATGTTTTTTCTAAAACTCCTTGTTATCAAATTTACATAGTCACCAAAAAACGTTAATTATTTAAACAATTTTAATAAACAAATTCACATCTTGACCATTTTATGATGAATAGGCTTAATTTTTTTCGCGGACTTAACCTAAAATGTTTTGCCTAAGACATCTTACTAACATATTTTTCATAGTGACCAAAAAATGTTTATTATTCAAACATTTTTTATAAAAAAATGCACATTTTGACCATTTTTTTATGAAAAGGCTTGATTTTTTTTTATGGAATCAACTTAAAATGTTTTTTCTAAGACTTCTTGCTATAATATTTTTCATAATGACCAAATAATATGAATTATTCAAACTACTTCAATAAAACTAAGCGCGTTCTTACTAGTTTTTTCATTAATAGGCTTCATTTTTTGTCAAAATTAATTCGAAACATTTTGCAAAAAATCTATCCTATCACATCTTTAATTGTGACCGAAAATGATAATTATTTAAACAATTTTCATAAACAAATACACATTTTGACCATTTTTTCATGAATAGGTTTAATTTTTTTCGGAATCAATGCAAAATATTTTGAAAATGAATCCTTGCGGTTATATTTTTTGTAGCGATCTGATATATGACAGCATGGATGATAGCATGGAGTCTTGGGCATAACATTTTAAGTAGATTCCGCAAAAAAGCAAGCCTTTTCATCATAAAATGGTCAAAATGTGCATACGTTTATAAAAATTGTTTAAATAATTAACATTTTTTAGTCACAATGAAAAATATGATAGCAAGCAGTCTTAAGAAAAACATTTTAAGTTCATTTTGCAAAAAAAAAAATCAAGCCTTTTCATCAAAAAATGGTAAAAATGTGCATTTGTTTATAAAAATGGTTTAATAAAATAAAAATGGTATAAAAATGGTAAAAATTAAATACTTGGCAATCATTGGCTATTTCCAACTTATTTGTAGTTAGTTTTTAAAGTCATTTATGACCTTTTTTAATCAATATCAAAGTCGTAGAAGAAATTGTATCATGGAAAAATTTAGCAACAAAAATTATAATTTTATTGTTAAATAACAAATTTCCATTAATTCAGAATAAAAATTTCACAGTTAAATGTTCTACCTGGAAGCCTCACGGTGAATAAAAAAAATAAAAATGCGTTAAGAATTGAACTGTCAGTCGATTTTTGTCCCAAAAATGTGTTTTTTCTCCTACTGTGCTAAACAATTTTTTGCAGTGCAGTTATGATAAAATTTACGTAGAACGTCTAGTCGAATCTTAATGAGTCGATTGCTAAGACCTTTATATTTTTTTAAAATTTTGTCACCTATTTATAAATACTGTTGACTTAGTCAAATTTAAGTTATAAAAA
>NC_046659.1:107824608-107829538 GCF_010883055.1 Belonocnema kinseyi
AAATATAAGAAAAAATGTTGCACATTTAAGACATGTTCAATACGAATTTTTCATCTTATCTTGTATTATATTTTGTACGTATTGCATTGTTTACGGAAAAAATAAAAAATTGTATTATCAGAAAAAAATTGACCAGGCTTCCAAAATCGGTTAGCCTGCATAAAGGGGGGTTCCCAAGAATGCTTCCTTTTCTTGTTTTTAAAATTTGGTGAAATAAATAAAGATGAGTTTCTAAAACACTCCAAATTTTGATTTTTAACAATATTTCAAAAAAACTTTCTAATTTGAGAAAGGCATCTCATCTCTTTTATGCGGACTAAACCACTTTGGAGTCTTGATTAATATTGTCTTCTTCACAGAAGGTAAAATTTAAACAAAAATGTCAAAGAATATAAGAGTCGGTTTTTAAAAATAAAACTTCAATGTTTATATTTTTCAAAAGATCCTCTTTAATTTTTCAACTGCAACTAATACAATTTTCTCACAGATTTCAAAAGAAGACGAAAAATCCGCTTAGAATTTGAGAAAAATCATCTGAATAAGATTAAAAAAACTATAAAATTTTAAAGAAAAAATTGTCAATAATTTTTTTAATAGATAGCAAGATTCAGACGCATGCAAATTCATGGAAATTTCTTATATTTTAATTCGCGATATTGAAATAATTTTGTTTTTCTGAAAGTAAAATAATTTTTGAATTTATCGACTTGTGTGTTTTTTATAAAAAATTGATGATTTTAGATATTCCTTAAAATTTAGTCACGATTTTAGCCAATATTAGACTTCTTTGTAATTTACGGTAATTTTTTTAATTATATATGGTAAATTTCCATAAATTACTGTTAAATTGTATTATTGTTATTATGTATCTATGGGTGCGCATTTTACAATAATTATTGTTAAAACTGTGAAGAAATTTTGGGTACATCTAATAGAATTTTGCTGTAATATACGTAAATACGAGTATATATATATACGTAATATATGTAATTACATATATCTGATCAAATTATTTGTAAATTACCAAAAATTGACGGAAATTTATAGCCATTTTTTAAATAGAATTTTTGGTAATTTACCTTGAGTTACCATAAAACGCCCGTTATATTACTATAAACTACCAAAAAATTTCAGAAATTTCCGGAAATTTTTAAGAATGTTAACAATTGAATTTTGGATAATTTATGTTACGTTACCATACCTTCCTGTGAAATTACTATAAATGAACTAAAATTTCCATACATTTCCGAAATTGTAATTTTCTAAATGGTTTTTGAGCAAATTATCTTGTTTTACCATAAATAACTTGGAATATCTCCATAAATTTCCAACAAATTTAATAAATTTCAGTAAATTATTAGAAATTTACTTCATTGAATTTTGGTTCATTTATTGTAAGTTAACATATTCGCCTGTGAAATAACGATAAATGACTGAATATCTTCATAAATTGCCGCATCTTTACAGAAATTTTTAAAATAAATTTTTGGCAATTTATGGTAAGCTTACAAAAACTACCTTTAACAATTCTGAATAAAATAAGTAGAACCTGATGATTTCGAAATCTTCCATCCCAATAGTAAAAATTAATTTAAAAAAAAATCGTAGTGATTAAAATTCGAAAACGCTGCTGGTTTCCCTCATCAGATTTGTGTAACAAAACGTATTATAATTTTAAAAAAGAAGTCATGTAATAAACTGAACCGAATATATCCAATTATAATGCCTCAAAACAATTTAAAAAATGTAGATTCCATGTGATTTATCAAATGTGTGAGTTCCATGACCCTTGCAAAAAATAAAAAAATAAGGTTAGGTTCAAATTTGCTTAGGGGAGACGGAGTTGGATGGCCCGCCTTCATTTTAGGAAGTTTGTGAACTCACACATGTATTCAAATTTTTTATTTCATTTCGTTTTTACACTATTCACGTGTTTGAACCTCACCTTATTTTTCGATTTTTAACTTTTTTGCTAAGATCATGGAACTCTTAGGTTTGAAAAGTCACACGGAATCAACTTTTTCCTAATATTATAATTGGATATATTCCGTTCTATTTATTATATTTCTCGGTATTTATGATGATACGTTTTTTTGTGCAGATCTTATTAGAAAAACTAGCTGTGTTTTCGGAAGCTAATAGTAACGATTTTTTAAATAAATAAATTTTTCCATTAGTCTGGAGGAAGTCGAAATCATTAGCTTTAATCAAAATCTAAGATGGGCTAAAAATCATGACGATATTTCGAGAAATGTCTGAAGTTATAAATTTGTTATAAAAAAAGAATATCGTATGCGCCGAAGAAAACGGCTTTTATTATATAATTTTATTGAAACCGTTGTAATGAAATTTTATTCATATTTAGGAAATTAAAAAAAAAATTTTATTCCAATTTTTTCAATCTAAATTCTTTATGAGTATCGAAACTTCCAATCATTAATATATAGTTAATTTTCTAAATTTCTAAAACCCATGTGAAAAAAACCCATTTGACCCTATTAGAAGTCGGGCACTAATCGGGGTCTAGTCGGGTTATTAATTTTGACAAAGTGCCCAGTCAAGGACTAATCGGGGACAAGTTGGGCTTTTTGTTGTCAAAAATTCATTGGGGCCTGGTCGGTGCACTTTTAAATATTTCAAAAAAGTTTATGGAGATTTCCGTGAATAATAAGTATTTTGACAGACTTTTATGGGATGTTCCACAAATTTTGGGGAGCTTGGTTAATATTCCACGCTGATGTATTATCATATGACCCCTACTATCAACCGATCAGGCCCCAACTAGAATAAGTCGGGTCACCTGACTAGCCCCCGACTAATCTACCGTGTCGCTACTGTTTGGGGGCTAGTCAGATGACCCGACTAGCCCCCGACTTTAAGTGGGGTCAAATGGTCGGGAACCAGACTAGTTCCCCATTTGAATTTCTACACGGGAATTGATGAAAACTCCTAAAAAGACAGTAATGGAACGACCAAATTTGGATCACAAGGTTCAAACCAAAAATGTTGCTATTGTAATCTAAGAAAAAAAAATTTGGACAAAAATGAAAAAGAGGAAGGAAAAATGCGATTTTTTTCTTGTCTTGATGAAGGTACTGTATGACTGCCGCAACGTTGGTAATGTTATTTTTATTTTTTAAATTTTTGTATGGTAATTTAATTATAATAAAAATAAATTAAACAAAAGAAAGAAAAAGAGAAGGAAGCGGGTGTGGTTGGTTGCCTTCTGATTTTTCTTTCCTCTTTGTCGGATTTTTTATTTTCAATTACAACAGGAGAATTTTTGTATGTTTTTTGTGGTCTATATTGATCGTTCAATTCTTGTATTTTCAGGAGTTTTCACCAATTTGATCATTGGACGTTAAATAGGATTTTTAATTTATATTTTAATCTAATTTAAATTCCTTAAATTTTTATTTCTAGGACTGTCAGAATGCTTGGACAATAAAGATATTTTGAAAGACGTGTACACCCCAGAAGAAGTATTACGAGTGTTTTTCGATATAGTGGATTAGTCTTTGTATGAAAAGTGTGAAAAAGTTTTTGGCAAAAGTAAAAGGTCGGACAACATCGTAAAAGCAGTTTTTGAACTTCAAAACGCAGCAGTAGCTCTTGGAAAAATACAGATTTCTGAAAATTGGGCTGGAAAAAATTCAAAGGAAAACTGTGTAAAAAATGAACGTTTCACCCAGGCAAAAATAGTTGTCATCAAAGCAGCTTTGCCATGCGTGACGGATGAGGACATGCTCGTAATTCTCAATTACGCCAATGACCAGACTTGCCCAGACGTGTAAATAATTAATCAACTGTAAGTAATTATTTCGTTATACATGCTTTTCATATAAAAATCAGATTTTTTATCTGTATTTCACAACGGGCCATCTTACCCGTTATTCGAAAAAGAACTTCCCTATTATTTTCGAATCGGTCAACGTTAAGGCATGCCCCC
Organism: Belonocnema kinseyi; assembly: GCF_010883055.1. Lineage (NCBI taxonomy): Eukaryota > Metazoa > Arthropoda > Insecta > Hymenoptera > Cynipidae > Belonocnema > Belonocnema kinseyi. The sequence goes on from NC_046659.1 coordinate 107,828,558, forward strand.
AGCTTTTGAAATTAAGATAGAGTAATAAACGAGAAATTGATTCAATTATATGATTTCAAATCAATTTTGTTGTTGGATTCAAACAAACTTTTTATGAGTATACCGTGATCACGGTATACGTTATACGGCTGTTTCACTATAGAATGCAAGATTGCGTAGAGCAAGAAGGATTTCAACTTGCTTCGCCCATTTAAAATTTATTCACTGATTAAACGATATTTTAATTTTAAGAATTTCTTACTAAGTTAAAGAATATTTGGAACCTAAATAGGCGCCAAGAATATATTCCTAATGTAAAATGGAGGCCCCGCTTTTTCTGTAGCTTGAGCATTTGTCGTGTGTCTGCAGTTTTTCAGATATATATATATATATATACATTTCGGTTGGGTTTTGATTCCTCTAGAATCAAACTGAAGGGCCTATGACAAAGCCACCGAACGCGTCCTCGGGTTGCGGATAGAGGGTCCCTGTACCAAGGGTTTCTGCTTAATATGGTTACAAAAATAAATAGGCAGTCGCGGACAATTGTCGAGGGGTGGTCCCGAAGGAATTAACCCCCAAGCGGAAGTGTGAAAACCGTGCCGAAAGCTGAATGGTAACTGGGTGAGGTGTCTAGAACGGTGACTCTGGGATACCGGGCGACCTCTCAGAGTACGCAGCCTTATCCTTGCATGCGGGGCTCTACAAGGATTGACGGACCCCTTTCCCTAGCTTCTCGTGGGAACAACAATGACAACACCAAACATAGTTGTAGTAAGTACGGTTCAAAACAACAGAACGCGCAGGGCTCCCGACAATGGGTCGGCCAACAATGCCGACCAATCTAAAGCTGGGGGAGCCAATGAAAATGGATTCAATGCGATGGATCGGCGGGTTCTTGTGACCTTTGGGTGGACGGAGCGACTGAATCACGACTTGCTAGACTGCTACGATGCGAGTGTGGCCCGTGAACGGGGTTACATCGCACGGCTGCATGCTCTG
>NC_046659.1:107829638-107831499 GCF_010883055.1 Belonocnema kinseyi
TCCGTAGATATTAAAAACAAGATTTTAACTGACAATATCTAAGATATTAATGGGCAGAGTCTAAGATATTTCAGAAATCTTTTCTAGTTGTGCAAAAATTATCTGTAAGGCATTCCATTTTCCATAAAATGCAAAAGAATTTTATATTGTAGTCCGCTGTTTTTGATATCCAAATCCTAAAGTATTTGTTTTTATTCATATAATTATGAACGTGTAGAACGGATAACACGATGTTCAATGCTCACATAAAAGATGCCTGTAGCTGAGTCCTAACTTTCTTGAGAAAATTATCATGTGTCCAAAAACAATATATCCATTTTCCACCAAAACTTAAAACGCAATATATATAGTTAAAAATTTGTCATAAGGACAACCGCAGGATTTCGCCGGGAGCGGGTACTAATCTGAAAAATTGCACCCGCTTCCAGCGAAATCGCAGTAAAATTTCAGCCATAACCACGTCTCACAACCGTGAGATAGGTGGTTACAGTCTGTAAAGGAATCAATACGACGATCCAGCAAAAGCCTAGTGGAGCCTAAGAACACGGAGCGACCCAAGGACAACCGCCTTCTGCATTTTTACCGCAAGTGTTCTAGCATATTGTTGACACGCAGGGATGCTTTTCAGGCTATTAGCAAGTGAAAACTTGGCACCTCCAAGAGCGCCGATGATAAGGACGATCAGTTTGACAGAATATTCCGGGTACAATCGTTTCAACTCCCTTATAAGGTCTCGATACCTCTCTTTCTTTTCATTCTCCTTGGCTATGATGTTTTTGTCAGCTGGTGCCGAAAATTCGATAACGAACATGGTTCGCTTCTCGAAGTCAAGAAGAACCATGTCAGGCCTCGAGTGAGCAACAGAAACAATGGTCGAGAATATAAAGTTCCAGTATGGCACTTCCCATTCTCGACAATTGACTCAATTTCCCTAGGAGTATTTAGAGGAGCGATATTAAGGTGAATGCCGTAGGAGTGACAGAGATGGTAATAAAGTACTCTTAGTGCCGCATTGTGCCTTTGAATGTAAGTCGTTCCCGCGTGGGTTGGACAACTAGATAGTATGTGAGCTAAATGCTCGGGGTGTGCATGGCACGCCCTGCAGCTACCATCGGGAATGTCTTGGCTTAAAATGTGGCGACGGTATGTTAAGGTGGAAATGACACCGTCTTGGCATGCAAAAATGAAACCTTCTGTACCAGACTTCAATCCGGGCGATTTAAGGAAAGCAAACGTTAGCTCACAAGACATTGACTGATCCTTCACATTTCTGTGGAAGATACCGTGCATCCTCTTATCTAGGAGCTGTTCACGAAAGTTTCTTTCTTGCGCTTTCTTAGTCCGGGCTTTCAGGAGTGAGTACTCGAGATAGATTAGATTTGATGCATTTTGCTCACCCCTAATACTGAAGTCAAGTCCGAGTGTTTCAGCAGCCTCCTCCGCTACTTTGTACAGAAATGCTCCTTTGCCTACTTCCTCGTGATTCCTGACCATTTTAAGAAGAGGGTCTCTTCCATTTGCAACTCTATGTGCTGTACCCAGAATAATCCTGTTGTGAAGACATTCAAGACTCAATATTCCGCGACCCCCTTGACGGCGTGAGATGTACAGTCGTGGAACGGAAGACTTAAGATGCATGCTTTTGTTCATAACCTTTCTTCCGATATCAAGAGATCTGAGCTCGCTCTTCGTCCATGGAACTACTCCAAATGAATAGAGTAGTACCGGGACGGCAAAGATGTTCGTTGCAGATACTTTATTCCTCGCCGACAGTTCGTAAGACCAAATCTGTCGGATGAGACGTTTGTATCTGCTTCGGAGAGTATCCTTTATAGATGTCACATCCTGAATGCGGCTCTGT
>NC_046659.1:107831599-107835348 GCF_010883055.1 Belonocnema kinseyi
TTAATTCAGAATAAAAATTTCACAATTGAATGTACTACCTGGAAGCCTCACGGTGAATAAAAAAAATAAAAATGCGTTAAGAATTGCACTGTCAGTCGATTTTTGTCCAAAAAATGTGCTTTTTCTGCTACTGTGCTTCACGTAGTTTTATTACCTTAGCGCTGAAAAGAAGAAGACATCCAACTAAACGTCAAGTTGGGAGAGCTAAACAATTTTTTGCAGTGCAGTTATGATTAAATTTACGTAGAACAGCTAGTCGAATCTTAATTAGTCGATTGCTAAGACCTTTATAATTTTTTTAAATTCTGTCACCTATTTATAAATACTGTTGACTTAGTCAAATTTATGTTATAAAAAATTATAGTCATATATATATATATATGTATGTATGTATGTATATGTATGTATGTATATGTATGTATGTATGTATGTATGTATGCATGTATGTATGGATGTATGTATGAATACGTACATTTATGTCCAATAGTTATATCGATAAAATATTAACTGGTAATATCTAGATAGTCTGTGCTAATATATTTTTTAGCGTGATGATAAGGTATAGGTAATCTTAAACTAAAGAGGTTATATTTTTGGGTGACTGCGCGAAATAAATACGTAATAAATATATGTAAAAAGTGCTTTGCAAAAACTTTGATTGAAAAGTAAATAAATTGTGAACATCAAAGCCAGAAGTAAGTATTCTGTTAAATTGAGTAAGCATAAAAATGTATACGTTACAAATTATTTTTTCAAATGAAAATTATAACGTACTAACAACATTTTGATACATTTTGATGAAATATTTTATTATTTGTATGTCGTTCTTACCATTTTTCTTTAAATTAAGAAACGCAATGGCCAAAGCTACTAAACAAAAAAAAGTGATTCAAAAGCACGTGACACGAAACATTTAAAGAAACTATTGAGCATAGCAATGGGCATTTTCCTTTGCGCATTTCTTCGTGCCCACTTATATTTTCATTTTAAGAATATTTGCTCCCTTTGGTTAGAAGATACTCTTAAAGTGATGATTTTGCTTACTTCATTAGGAATATGACTAAGAATATGCCTATAAGAATATGACAGTTTTAATATTTAAACAGCTCTATTTTTCAGTACAATAATCCGGATTAGTTAAGACGTAATTAATTCGCGGTATAAGCAGCAAAAAAGTATAGTTGATATGTAAAGTCAAATGTGGCTTAAAAGTCAAATTGGGAAAAAGTTCAAAGTAGTACATCAGAAAAACGACGTCCCTCATCTACAAAGTATGAGCCTTTCATTTTTTTAAGACTAAGTCATAGTAAAAAAAAAATAAAACTATAGAAACGTAGTTCAATGAAATTTTAATTAGCTAATTCAAGTAGGTCACATAACTTAAAAGTTACTTCACTCAAATTGAAAGTTTGAAGATAATGAATTGAAATTGGAAAAAACTTATGGGTTTTTCTTCATCCAATAGAACATATTTATCGGGTTTAATTTTTGATCATGAGTCTTTAAAATTAAATCTTGAAAATTTTGTAATTTTTTATATTTTTTATTTTTAAATTCACAATTTTGAATTTATATGTAAACACTTTTTTAATTAATAATTTTTAAACTATAAATATTTTTAATTAAAAATTATGAAAAAAAAACATTCAAAACTACATCGTTTTGAATTGTAAAAAATCTTATGTTTGAACGTAAGTCACAGATAACTGTAATTAAATTTAAATTACATTTTTCGAATAACTTATTATATTTTGTAGTACTTAAATTTGAAGCATGTATTTTAATTTAATAAAATATTGGCAAGGTCAACAAAATTCTTTCTTGTACAAAAAAAAAACTTTCGAAAACTTTGCATTAATAAGGAGACAAAAAAAGAATTTTATATTTATCTTATCATTGAAAAATCGTAAAAAAAGATATCTAGAAAGTTTTTAAATAAAAATAAATAAATAATAGGAAGATTTTGAATGAAATTAATCGGAAAAATATGCAAATGTAAAGAAAATTAGAAAAATTTGTATAATACCAAAATTTTGAAAAAATCTTTTTGAAAGATTTGTTTAAAATTTTGGTTTTGATAAAAAATTTCCAATTTTTTTACATTTGCATACGTTTTTACCACTTGTGACATTAAAAAGTCAAATATATTCAACAGATAATGAGACGGAAAAGAAAAAATTTCGAAAAAATATAGAAAGGGATATAAGAAACACTCATGTGGTATTAAATTTTTGCTTCTATAAAAAAAATTTCGAAAAATATTATTATATTTATTAAAAATAAAATGTTATATTAAGAATAAAATATTATTTGTGTGATCCACAACAAATTTTGGTAAAGTAAGAATCGCGTGAGTGTCAAATAATAATTTATGCAATTTAAGGAATTCATGAAGTTCAAGGAATTCAAATAATACAAGAACTTCAAAAAATTCATGGAAATCACGAAATTCATAGAATTGAAGAATTTCGCGAAACTTTGGCATGCATGTAATTCACGGACTTCTCGAAATTCATGAAATTAAAGGAATTCGCGGAATTCATGGTATTAAAGGAATTAGCTAAATTGATGGCATTAATAAATTTCACGAAATTAATTAAATTCAAGGAATTCCAGGAATTTTCTAAATTCATGGAATTCCCGAAATTTATAGTGTTCTCCAAATTTATGGAATTCAAGGAATTCGTTGAATTCACGGAATTCGTTGAATTAATCAAATTCGCTGAATTCGTGGATTTCTTTGAATTCATGAAATGGAAGGAATGAAAATGCACTGAAATGCACTGAATTTACGAAATACATGGAATTCCTTGAATTGATAGAATTCACGAAATTCAAGACATTTATGGAATTTACGGAATTAACGAAATTCGCGCAATTGACTGTAACCGCGGAAGTTCTGGATTTCGGGGATTTATCTAACACCCGCAAGTCACGGAAAGCATACAATTCGCGGAATTCAAGGAATTAACGAAATTCGCAGAATCTATAATGTTGAAGGAACTCACGGAATTCATATAATTCATGAAATTCACGGAATTGAAATAATTCACAGAATTTAGGTTGTTCAAGGAATTAAACTTCACAAATTCCTTGAATTCCATGAATTCCGTGAAATCAATACATTCTGTGATTTCCATTAATTCCGTGAATTCCTTGATTTCCGTAAATACTTTGGATTCCGTTTATTCAGTAAAGTGACAATTACGTGAACTTTTTGATTGCCTTGAATTCTTCACATTCTGTAAATTCCGCAATTTTCGATAATTCCATGAATTATTTGATTTACTTGAATTTAATAAATTTCGCAAATTCAATGAATTGCGTGAATTTATTAAATTCTTCAAATTCCGTGATTTTCACGACTTCTGTGAATTATGTGAATTTCGTAAATTCCATGAATGTGAATTCCATGAATCCTTTGAATCTCGTAAATTTCTTGTATGTGGTGCATATCGTGAATTCCCCGAATTCATTGAATTCCGTGAATTCCTCAAATTCCGCTAATTCCACGAAATCCATGAATAAAGGATGATATAATAATTCTGTTATTATTATTACACCATTAAGCCATTTCCCTTTCGGGGTAGGCGTGACTCACTCGACAGGGGAAAGGAGTAGTGTGTGGATGGGATAGAGATTTTTCGGATTGATCCAGAATTCTCGTGCTATTTATGTAAATAACACGTTCGTTCCGCAATACTGCTCCGACCCAGGTTGCTGATCAATCTCTCTAGCAATCACCCCAA
>NC_046659.1:107835448-107837259 GCF_010883055.1 Belonocnema kinseyi
ACTATATACTATCAAAAGTTTTATCTCCGGCAGAATTTTTTTTTGTCAGTAACAAGTTCAACAACGCTTCAACAGGTGTCTAGATATCCAGCCAAAAGTATGACACAGAAGTCTTACTGGCTACTTGACTTTTCCTATCTTAAGTCTGAGCATACAAAAGTTTTAAACATTGTCAGATGAAAAACACCTACTGCAGAGCGACCATTTATGTGAGACAAAATTCTGTTTTCGATTTTCCATTTTTTTATTTAAATAGAAAATTAATCATGCTTTTTTACGGAAAGTAAAGTTATTTAGACAAATTTGTAAAAATGTTTTCCCTTAAATAAGGATGAACTTGCGTGTCTACAGAAGCTAATTCTTATTTTATAGCCTTTTTCTTACGCATGAAATATAATTTTTTAAACTCAACTGAATATTGAAAAAACTTTATATATTCAATTAGTGAAAAGAGAGTTATTAATGATCAGTAAAGAATAATTTTTATTAAAACTATATAAACTATTATAGGATAAAGAATAAGAATAATCAGATTGGAAAAAGTGAAAATAAACCAAAATTTGACAAAATAATATACTGGTTATGTTCATCTCCATTAAAACAAAGGTTCGACAGATAAGGAAAGAACTCATGAAAAGCGACTTCTTCCAGAATAGTAATTTTTAATAATTTTAGTATTTTTTGTAATATATTTAATTTTTGTAATTTTTATCACTAGTCTGGAAGAAGTTGTTTTTTATAAGGTCCTTCCTTATCTTTTAATCAATGGGCTACAAATTGATTATGCATATTAAGGTTCCTCAAATGCTACTTTTCAATAGAATTCTGTTTTCAATTTAAAAATCTTTTTTTATATATTAGTGAGTTTAAAAAATCTTTTTTTTTAAATTATATTTGATGATTCGAGTTGAAACTCAACATTTCTTTTCAAAATTAACTATTGAATGAAAATTAATAATTATTTTTTAAACACCGCTGCCATAAGAATATTGTACGTGGTCCCGAAAAACCTCCGTTTTTTTTTAAATTGAAATTTTCCAGTTTCGGGCGCTAATTATGTTTTCAGTTTGGCGTTTGTTAATAAAAATTGTCTCTGGTGAATAAAAAAATTAGATCTTTGCATAGACTCTTAAAATAATTTATATTTATTTATTACTATCTTCTCCCATCGATATTCTAGAAAAACAAGGCTGTTTCTTAGATTTTCCAAGTTGTTTGTAAATTTTTCATTTAAAGTGAGGTAATAATTATTTCAAGTAAATACAAGCGATTGTTAAAAAAAATTCTAATGATTTCAAATAATATTGTGTTATATTAATGTTAGAAAGTTGCAGTTTTTTCTAAAATATTAAAATTCTTGTCTACTTTTAACATAAAAGGAAATACAAATTAGCGAAAATTTAACCAACATAATTTCTTAAACAAGTTGTGCCTGCTTATAGCTATCTTTTCCTATAGTAATTCTAAATTGATTTGGTTTATTCTGAATTTTTTTACTTTTTGTCACTTCTTCACTTTTTGAGGTCATGCAAGTTATATATTACAACTATGTAAAGAATTTATTATTGTTCATAACTATGTTCTGTTAGACATTTCTGGAAAGTCGAGTTTTTAAAATGAATTTTTTAACTTTGCTCAAAATCTTTCATTGTAAGTAAATAGTAAATAAACATTAGAGAGAATTATTATTTAATCGAGCGTTTTCTTTCTTGTAAATTTATTTTTCTGAAATAACACAAATATGCAATACACCAAGAACACATAGTTATAAACTGTTTATAATGGTTTAGAGATTGTATTTGTTAACTCGC
>NC_046659.1:107837359-107847753 GCF_010883055.1 Belonocnema kinseyi
TTTGTTTTTTAAACAATCTGATTTGTTATTTTTAAATATCTGTATATTATAACCTAATGGAGATGTTTTTAACTTTTTATTTGATTAGGAAAAACCACCTTAAAATTTTTTGTCAATTTCTTTTGTGAACTTAAACTTGAATAATAAAGAATCTTGTAAGTTTGATGCATGCTAAATGACTTTTGTAGCTAGAAGAATTATTTCTTCTTACAATCGAAGTTTATATTTTTTCTTGAAAACAATGACAGATGCGTAAAAAGGATACAAGAAAAGTTTGCATGTCTAAAAAATGTCTATAAAAATGTACATTGTTATTTTTGAATATCACTTATCGTTTACGAAAAAAATTGCTAAATTAAATTTTTAGGAACAAAAATTCTCTTTATTTTTCTGAATATTTATTGTAAGGTTTCTGATAATAGAAAAAGGTATCTTATCAGCATTATGCGTAGATAAATCGATTGTAAGAAAAAAAAATTCTGCTTGCTACAAAAGTTATTTAGCATGCATCAAAATCACAATATATCTTTATTACTAAAGAACTACTTAAAAAAAAATTTACAAAAACGTTAAAGCTTTTTTTTTTTAGAAATTCGACTACTATTTTTTCAGAATAAAGGCTGCTATGGTGAATGAAAATATGTTCAGGACGAATTGTCTAATTTCCTCTAAAAAAACAATATATTTCGTCCACATGAGGCCCTTGGTCTAATTTTTAATGGATTCTTATACGTTATTGTTTAATGTGAAACAAATTTTTACTTTTCGTAAAAAACTGGAAAAAGATCAAAGTTACAAAAAGAAGTTTTTGAATAGAAACACCAATTTTCTATTGATTTGGATGAAAAAATTTATTTTCAAAATGATAATAATGAAGAAGGTTTTAAACTTTTAAATTTTAGTTAAATCTTTTGTTATTTTGACCTAGTTTTAAGCGTATCCATGAAAATTTCAGAAGAATGAATAGTTTTCGTAAACTAGTTCTCTACGTAAGGCAAATGAATTACTACAACAGATGAGAATCTTATCATTGTATGTAAGTGTTCCTCGTTTTAAAGTTGACTGTGTCAAAAATCTTAGTATAAAAGTGGCTCCTGAACAGTGTCCTGAAATCAGTATATTTTTATACACTTTCGTGATGAGATTTTTATTTCTAATTTTGGTGGCACTTCCTTCCGGTGAGTATACGTGAAAAAATGCAATCATTCAGATTGTTTTTGATTTCGTATGATATAACTTTGGCAATGTTTTTCGGATTTGCACATGAAGAATTTTAAAATCGTTTCTCAAAAATTTTACAATTTATTATTTATTGCACGTTCTATCTACCGATCAAAGGGAATTTATAGTAAACTGTGTTCTCTAATATTAATTTAACTAGACAATTGGCATCGCTTTAAAAATTATTTTCTGGCCTAAGTCGGATTAATTTTTTAGAATAAGTGTGAATGAATAGTCTAAATAGCAATTTATTTAAACAAATTTTTGCCTTTTGAATATATATTCACGAAGTAGAAGGTTGGATTTTTTTATAAAGCTTCGATACAATTTTTCAGTCCATTTCCATTAATCATTAGCATTTTTTAAAAATGAGTATTCGACCTTCTGAAATGAGGGTAAAAACTAAATTTCACTTTCATTGAATTTTTTTACATTTTCGTTTTACTTTATTCAAACATAAAAAAATTGTCCACCAGAGAACCTGGAATTGATTTACATAAACAAGTAATTACTATCCTATATTTTAACCTCAAAAATTTGAAAATGAAGATACCTCACATTTCTATTAAGCCTAAAATAAAACAAAAAATTTAATTTATTTTTGAACTTAATTTTCAAAGTCAAAATTATTATTTAAACAAAATTATAAGGAACAGGAAATAAGACGAGCAAAATCCTGTCACAACTAAGGAAGACTAAATTCGTTTATCGACATTAAAAAAGTTTCAATTTAACCAAGCAAATGATCTATTTTAAAAAAATTAATTAAAACCTAATTTTATTAATAGAGAATTTTGAGGCGGATTTCAACAATGACTTACAAAAGTACGAAAAGCTCATCTTTTTCAGACATACTCAATTAATTGTTTATACAAATTTTAAAAAAGAAACCTGAATGACCAGAACTGATTTTGTTAAGAAAAATGTATTAGTTTTTGACACAAGATAAAATTGTTTAAGTTTTAATATTTTCTTGTTAGAGCAGCTATTATTTATTTAGAGCCTTTTAAACAAAATATTTCTTTATAAATTCACGCTTCCTTGAATAATTGATACTTTTGATAGAAAACTAGAAAAATGTAACAGCGTAATAAATTTTTTTAATCTAAAACAGAATTCTGTTAAAAATTAGCACATCAGGATACTAAATATGCATAATTATTGTATAGCGCATTGATTCATTGTCAAGTTTATATTTTCAGATTAGAGCTTCTATATTTCTTACTAGATGTCAATAATGTTACATCATAATCTTATTTTCTTAAATTTTCACATTTTTTCTTTTTTAATTTTTAAATAATTTTTTAATTACCTTATACAGCACTGACTTAATTTATATTTTTTTAATAATCAATTTGTTGTTTTTTACTATTGAAATAAGTAATATCTTGCGTATGCGCATTATTATTTTGTTTCACTTGTCTTTAGTGTTTAACTTTTCACTAATCAATTGTTTAAAATTCCACGAGTCACCAGCTAATTTTTTACAATTTTATTTCAACGAAAAAAAAACAGTGTGCATCCCATAAAAAACAAATCGGCTTATATAAATTTTATTTCAAATTATTCCTTTTTCCATAAATTTAATTTTTTGTTGTCAGTATTATTTTTTACGATTTAAAAATATTATTTGCTAAACAAAATGTTATTGCAGCTTACCTCCGTTTTGCAAAAAGTACAAATTTATTTTAAATGAATTTTTATAACAAAAGTTTATAACAAATTTGGAGATGTTTTTTCTATGAACAAATTTTTTACGATTAAAACAAAAACGGATGTAGCAAAAAATTATTTAAGATAAATTTATTAATTTTTATCATAGCTTGTGCTGTTTGTCCAAGCACTTGAATCTTTCATTTTTTACAATTGAAAATGAAACTGCGTGCTGTCAAAAACTGATTGCACAAAAATTTGCACATCTTTTTAAAATTTTGTTTTATTATTAATGTTATTTTTCACGATTAAATCAAAAACTATTCATCATATCCAAAAATTATTAACTACAAATTTTAAAATAATTTTTGGTTGAATAAATTTATCTTGCAATTGTTTTTGTGGCTTGTCTCGCTTGCGTGAAAACTTAATTTTTCATTTTTAATGCTGCTGTTTTAAAATAAAATAAAAAGTACGTATACGGTCAGAAAGTGATTAATAAAGAATTAATAAATAATTTGAGGTTCACAATTGTATTAAATTTATCTTTTTTCGTATAATGTATAATTTCTCTGCAAAATAGAATGCTTAATTCTTCATTATTTTTTATTACGTTCAAAATTGGAATTTTCGATTAAAAAAAAATTCAAACAGTTATTATGATAATTTTCAAATATACTAAAAAGCAAAGTTTTTCTCTTTAAGTACTTTTTCCATATCAAGCGTTCTTTTATTAAAATATTAATTTTCGTTTTTTTTAATTTTCTAAAAGCTATAAACCAGGTACTTTGTTTTTTATTAAACAAATTTATTTTAATGAATTTTCCTTTTTCAGTGATAATAATTTTTTTACATAGAATTTGAAAATCAAAATAAAGAAGTCATTTTAAAAATATGGAAAATGCTATAACTTTTTAAATTTTTATTAAAAATATATCTCACACTAAAAACTCGGAACTTTTTAACCTAGGCCTTTAGCTTCTAACGCTTATGCCCATGTAACGAGTGGGCCACGTTACTAAATTCCTACCGTACCCACACTTTTTTTATTTCCTAAATTATTATCGCAGAAAGCGCCAGATCATCTGAAAAGTTAGGAATAATGAATTAGAAGCACTAAGAAAGGTGTATCAGGTCTTAAAAAATTTTAAATTATGCAATTAGCAAATAAAAATTTTTTTTAACTTTTTTGAAAATTTTAAAAAGTTAGGGTCAGACCCACCTTTCTTGGTGCTTCTTATTTATTATCTCAAATTTTCAACTCTATGCGGCGCTTCGTGTCAAAATACGTTAAAAAATTAAAAAAGTGTCGGTAAGGTAGAAATCTGGTCATGTGACACACACACACAGACACCAGAGAGAGAAAGGCAGAAAAATTCGCTGAAACCTATTCTTGGGTTTTAGAAGATTTGAAAAAGTGGAGGTTTTGAAAAGAAGGAGTGCTGTTATTTTACGCAAATCAAATACCTTCTCTGATGAGAATGTAAAAACGTAAAATGTTTAATTGAATCGTGCTCGGTCGATTCGCAAAACCTTAATTTTTTCTTAAAATTATGCAGCCTCGTTAAAAATAAATTGTAAAATGTTTATTAAAAACGCAAACTTGACTTGAAACATAAAATAAATTACTCTCTTTTAAAGTTTTCTATTTGAGGAGTGAAATCTGTATCTAAGAGATCTATTTGAGTTAAACAATTATATAGGTTATCACAAAATAAATGATAAATAGAGCCGAACAATGCACAAATTATGTAATTTATATAGAGATTGATATGTGTAGAATTAAGAAATTATTATCTTTCCTTTCGTAAAATTCATATTATGAAATTGTTATTATTAATAACTTTAAATAATAATAAAAAGTTTTATTTTGTTTAAAATACTGATAGAAAAATGTTAAAAAATGAATTTAAAAAATAGGCATCGGGAAAATTACATAAAAAATACATTTTTAAAATAAAGTGGTTGAATGTTTAAACAAAAACAAAAAATTTGAAACAAAACAACTACATGTTCAAACAAAGAGATTAGTTTTGAATTAAAATTATGAATCATCAAGCAAAAAACTCAGTTTGAAAAAAAGATTTAAATTTAAAACAAAAGAGTAAAGTTTCAATCAAATAGTTGAATTTTCTACAAAAAGAGTTGAATTTAGAAAAAAATTATTTTTTAATCAAGCGGTTCAGTTTTCAAGAAAAGTAATGAATTGTATATGAATAATATTTTTTTAATAAATGAAACAAGTTTTGAAATGAGAAAGTCAAATTTCCAATCAGAAGAGGAGACAAGTTACTAAAAATGGTTTTATTTTTTAAACACATTTTTACAGATCAATTGTTTTTGCAATGCGAAAATATGATTTTTTTAAAAACTAGTTTATTTTTAATCAACTGGTTCAATTCTCTACCAATACCTGAGAATTTTCTACTAAAAAAAAGAATTTCAATTAAAATAGTTATATTTTTAGCCAAAAGAGACAAATTTCAAACTGAATTTATGAATCTTCAACCAATCAAGTGAATTCCCAAAAAGTCAGTTTACCTCTCAATCAAGTTGTTAAATTTTCAACCAAAACTACGAATTTTAAACAAAATAGTTAAATTTCCCAAAAAATTTCACTTTTAACAAAAAAATTAATCTTTTTATTAAATTATTTTATTTTTTGACCCAAAAACAAATTTGAGAGAAAATAGTTACATTTTCAAACAAGGAGATGAATGTTAAACTGAAATTATTATTAATCTTGAACCGAACAAGAAGCTAAATTTTTACCAAAAAATGCATTAAAAAAAGAGTGAAATTTCCAATGAAAGAGTAAATTTCAAATCAAATAGTAGTTAAATTTTCTACCAAAATAGTTGAATTAAAAAAAGTAATTTTTTATCCAAGCTGTAGAGTTTTTAACAAAAATAATGAATTTTTAATGAAAAGATTTATTATTTGATATTATTTTAACCAAGAAAGATTTTAATTTAAAACCAATCAGAGTTGAATTCAACCGGAATTTTAGATTGTAATGAAAAAAAAAATGAAAAAAAAATGGAAATATAATTAGTTCTATTTTCAAACTAAAGAGATGAATTTTAAACTGAAACTATGAATCCTGGACCAAGCAACTAAATTTTCAACAAAACAGTTAAATTCTCAACGAATTAGGTAAATTTTCAACAACAAAAATACTAATTTTAAACAAAAGATTTGAATTTTTTCAAAAAAAAGTTCACTTTCAACCACAAATATTAAATTTTTAACAAAAATTTTTCACTTTTCAACCCAAAAACAAAGATTAAATCAAATAGTTACATTTTCAACCAAAGAGGTAAATTTTTAAATAAAAGTATTAATCTTAAAACTAAGAGAATTTTTGACAGAAAAAGAGTAAATTTTTAACAAATTAGTTGAACGTCTTTTTAGATCCGTGATTCTTTACCAAACTAATTAAGTTTTCAACAAAAATAATGAATTTTTAACGAAATATATATAAATTTTCAATGAAGTACCTTAGTAGACAACTTTTTACCAAAAAGAAAAAAAAACTAATTTTCCTAGGAATCTACCAACAAATGAAATAAATTGAAAACAAAACTAGAGAAAAGTACAACTTTTTCTATTATTGCAAAGCACAAGAATAATTGAAATGTTGCAATCAGATTATTTAAAAAACGCGAATAATAAATAATCATTATTAAGAAATACAAAAAAACCTTGCGTTTGATTTTATTTTTTAATATGTAGCAATCGATTAGACACCATGAATGTGTTTTAAAATTATGTAATTGCAATGTTCGCAATATTTTTTATTCTGGGTCGAACAAGAGTAATTTTTTGACTAAAAATGAAAATTTAACAATTGAAAAAAGATTCTTCACTGTATTTTAACAATGTTTTCATTCTTTGAAATAAGAAACTGAACTGAAAATCAAAACACTCAAAGTAAAATACTTTTGAGTTGTAAACTGTTAAAATTAAAGCATAAACATTTTTTATGCATTTTTTAGTCACAGAATTTGAAGAAATAGGAATACATGTTATAATTTTCAATTCTTATGACATGAATGTTCTCTGGAAAATTTTGTTTAAAATAATTAAATCTATTTTTTTTTTTAGTAACCTAAGAATAATTTTATT
Organism: Belonocnema kinseyi; assembly: GCF_010883055.1. Taxonomy (NCBI): domain Eukaryota; kingdom Metazoa; phylum Arthropoda; class Insecta; order Hymenoptera; family Cynipidae; genus Belonocnema; species Belonocnema kinseyi. The sequence continues at coordinate 107,844,362 of NC_046659.1, forward strand.
ATCTTGGAACTCAAATTTTTCCTACAATTTTTCAAAATCCTTCAGAAGTAACGAATTCCCTTAAAATGATCTAGATTCCTCTTTGAAAATTTTTGAAATCTTACTTAGTATTATTTTTTAATCTATTCTTCAAATCAGAAATTATTGTTAGTTTTTCCAGAAATGTGATTTTTGTACGTTTTTAAAAATATTCGCAATTTTATACAATAATTTACTTAAAATTAAAAGTGTTTCCATGACGTGAAACACCTCAAGTAGATTCTGATCAAAGAAAGATAAAATTGTTCCTAAAAAAGATGCATTTCAATTAAAATTTTGTTTTCAAAAAAACAAAACAAAAAATGAAATTTTATACAAAATAATTAATTTTTCAACAAAAAAGCAGCATTTAAAATAAAAAAGACAAACTTTGAAAAAAGACGTTGAATTTTCAACCAAACAGTTGCAATTTAATTTAAGAAAAATGAAAATTTTACTAAAATACGTGAACTTTTATCCAAAAAAATTCGAATTAACTTTTTGGCAATAAAAAAATTTTTAAAAAGAGGTAAATTTTCATCAAAAAAAGGTTTTACTTGACTTATCAGCAAAAAAATAAAAATCTTAAACAGAAATAGAATGTTCTCCGAAAAGAGCTGAATTTTTAACCCAAAAAGACGAATTTTGAGCAAAACAGTTGACCTAGCAATAAAAAACGATGTCTTTTTAAGGAAATTGTTAAGGTTTCAACCAAATAACACAATTTATAACTGAAAACAAAAAACAAACGAATTGAAAAAACCTGATAAGATTTCTAAGGGAGTTTTCGAACTTTATTTTTAAACTAGGTTTTCAATTTTTTTCTCAATGAACAAATATAATTTAAAAAATTCCATTTTCTCTATTTGATGTTTTCGAAGCTCTTCAGTAACATAAAAATGGTTGAAATCGTCTAAGTTTCATAGAGTAACATTAGCTAAAAAATGCAACATTATATAATAAACAAAAGTGAATTTTTGCAAACAAATTGTTTGTTAAAAGAATGTTTTTTACGATTTTCGATAATTTTACGTTTCTAAAAATTATATTGCCAGAAATTTTGATTAAAAATAAAATAATAATTAAATTTCTCCTTGGGATTATTATTGTCAATATAAGAAGCAAAATTATTTAGCAAATTCATTGATCAGGCATTAATTATTTTTTGCAATTTTTTTTCATGTGATTTTTTTATTAATTAGAAACTTTACGCTAATCTTAGAAAGTCTTGTAATTTTTTTAATGATCTCATGATTTTTTTTAACAAAAAAATTATTTAATCATTTTTCGGTGAAAAATTCGTTTTTTTTTTAGTGCCAGTCCTTTCATTTGAAAACTTTATAACAATTTTAGCAACATTCTTAACTAGTTTGATAAATTTCATTATCCTTTAAAACAAATTTAATAAGCAAATTCATTGTTTTTTTCGATGACAAATTTTTTAATTACGTACTTTATGATAATTCCAGGAAAAATTCATAATTTATTGATCAATATAATTACATTTTTAAATAATTTTAATAAACAAATTTATTATTATGGGGCAGCTGTCGACGGCAAAATGATTTTTTTTATTTCAGTCTTTTGGATGGGGAAATTCATGATAATTTCAACAAAAACTAGAATTAGTGAATAAATTTGATGCTTTAAACAAAAAATGTAATAAAAAATGCATCGATAAGGCATTTTTCAAAGGTGAATTCGTTTTTTTGATGAAAACTTTTTTAAGTAGAAACTGCATGACAATTTCAGAAAAAAATCATAAAATTTATTAATCTGATGACTTTAAAATCATTTTAGAAAATAAATGCATTATGGGGGCATCCGCCGACGAAAAATTCTTTTTTTCTTTCAAAATCAGTCTTTGTAATTGGAACTTTATGATAACTGTAGAAAAATTTATAATTAGTTGATAAATTTTATATTTTCTTATAAACAAGTTTGATAAGGAAATGCATTATCTGGAAGCTACAGAAAAACAATGTCATGAGAAACCTAAACTGAAAGTATTGAGATTGAAAAAAATATATTTTTTATCGACAAATGCGAAATAATGCATATGATTATTAAATTTATTTAAAACATCATAGAATTTATCAACTATGTATTAACGTTAATGAAAATATCATCAAGTTACCAATTAAAAAGGCTAAAAACAAAAAAATTCCCTTGACAAATGCACAGTTAATGCACTGGTTTGTTAAGTTTTAAAAAAAGACATGTAATTCATTAATTAATCATGAATCTTGCTGAATTTACTATGAAGATCCCAATGAAGAAGTCTGATATCGGAAAAAAAGAATTTTTTCGCCGAAAAATGTCCCAATTATGCATTTGTTAATTAAAATTGTTTAAAAGAGTAATAAATTTGATCAATAAATTGTACATTTTTGCTGAAATTATCGTGAAGTTTCAAATTCAAAAAGTTTCTGGAAAAAACGAATTTTTCTTTCGACAAACACCTTATCGATGCATTTGTTTATTAAATTTGTTTTTAAAAAATCATTGAATTTATCAACTATCTATTAATATTGCCGATATTGTCACGAAGTCCCCAACTGAAAGGACTCGCACTAAAATAAAAAATTCTGCCAACAAATTCCCAAAAGATGAATTTGTTTATAATATTAACAATAATTATAAAAAGGAAAAACTTCTTCATCAGTATATTTTCTAAATCTAAATTTCTTGCGATATAACTTTTTAAAAATGTAACAATATAGAAGATCGTAAAACACATTCTCCCAGCAAAAAACTTGTTTATAAAGATTTTTTTTATTATATAATATTAAAATATCTTGAAATATTTTACTGTGTGAAACTTAGGCGACTTAATTATTTTTAATGTTTTTAACTATCACCGGGAAAGTCAACTAGAAAAAATTTCCATTTTTTGTCATATTTGTTTATCTATAAAAAAATTGAAAGTCTAGTTTAAAAATCGGGCTCGACAACTCTATAACAAATTAGACTGTTATTATTACACCATTATTACACCATTAAGCCATTTCCCTTTCGGGGTAGGCGTGACTCACTCGGCAGGGGAAAGGAGTAGTGTGTGGAAGGGATAGAGATTTTTCAGATTGATCCAGAATTCTCGTGCTATTTAAGTAAATAACACGTTCGTTCCGCAACACTGCTCCGACCCAGGTTGCTGATCAATCTCTCTAGCAATCACCCCAAGCGAAGAACCTCACGAAGCCGTTATGTAAGGTTCCCCACTTGGGTCCATTAATAGCCAAGGTCTTTTTTTCGTGCGTCATTCACTCTATTGACACTCTTTTTATTAACTATTTGCCGCCATACTTTCCTGTCGTGGCATACTTCTCTAGCTTCTTTTATGTCCATGCATTTTTTCATGCAGGCTCTCGTGT
>NC_046659.1:107847853-107852538 GCF_010883055.1 Belonocnema kinseyi
CGTTCATTTTACTCTTATCTTTTTCTTGATAAGTCCATGTCTCGCTACCGTATAGTACAGTCGGTACAAATATAGAATTATGTATTGCCATTTTAGCTTTATATGATACATTTTTACTTCTGATACGGGGACCTGCTCTACCAATAACCTTCTTACCTTCATTTATTCGTTTATCTAATTCCTCATCTATCTTCCCATCCCTAGTAAATAATCTACCAAGGTATACGAACTTATCAACTTGTTCAATTATCTCATCATTCAATAAAATATTGCAGAGCGTTTTCTCACTCTTTCCTTCGAACACCATAGTTTTTGTTTTATTTGCGTTAATTTTGAGGCCCATGCTCTTCATGCTTGCATCTAGTTTATTCAACATTCTTTGTAGGTCTTCGATAGACTCTACCATAACAACCTTATCATCTGCGAGCGCTAACCCTCGTACCTTTGCTGTTTCGAGATCCACACCCTCTTCGTCGAAGAGAGCCATTCTTAAACACTTGTCCATAAATAATATAAATAACCATGAAGACATAACGCATCGTTGTCTAACTCCTTGAATAATATCGAAACAGTCACTCAGTTTCCCATTCACTCTTACACTCGCTTTGCTACCTGTATATATTTTTTTATAGCTTGTAGGATCCATCCATTGACTCCTTACTCTTTCAGAACTTCCCAAAGTTTACTTCTATCTACCTTGTCAAAAGCTTTTTCTGAGTCAACAAGTGCACAGAAAACTTTTTTTCCTACTCTCAAAATTTTTTCTGCTATTTTCCTTAAGCTAAATATTTGATCCGTACATGACCTTCATGGCATAAACCCACTTTGGACTTCCCAAATCTTTGTTTCTGTTATTTTTATTACCCTACGAATAAGTATTTTTGAATATATTTTACGTACGGTGCTTAATAAGCTAATCCCTCTGTAATTATTGCACTCGCTTTTATCTCCCCTTTTATTGTATATTGGTACGATAATCGCTTCTTTCCAATCGTCTGAGACGTCTCCCATCTCGAAACATAAATTTATCAATTCGCAAACTCTATGTGGTATGTACTCGCCACAGTGTTTAAGCATCTCAGCGTTAATACCGTCTACCCCAGCAGCCTTACCGTTTTTCAAGTTCTTAATTATATCCCTAACCTCAGTGACACAGACTTTTTCAATTGAGTTTTCCAACGCATCGTGTTCAACATCGGAGTTGTGGTGTCCTATAGCTTCATCTCCGAATTGTCTCCTAAAATAGTCTCTGAAAGCCTATAGTATTCCATCTGCATTATATACCATTTCCCCCCTACTATTTCTCATGTCCTTTTGTATTTTTATCTCTTCTCCTGCGCTAATTTTATCTTTACTTTCTTTAACTAATCGTTTAAGCATCCTGTTTTCGCGTCTATAATCATTTCTACGTCTACTTATTTCCTTATTGCTAACACCTGCGATGTTCAAAGTTCTCTTGTACGCTTCTCTTTTTGCTTTTTGAGCAGCCTGAATTTCATCATTCCACCACGCATCACCAGACATTCTTCCTACAACTGCGATATCACACACTTCGATCGTGCATCTAACGAGGATATCCCGTAACATTGTCCGGGCGCACTCTAAATCTTTGTTTTTTATACGGTCCTCCCATGTTGCCCTATCTATGCTTTCGATCATCTTATTTTGGAAATCTATTCGCACATCCGGTTTCTGTAGGTTCTCAATTTTGATTCGCGTTTGTTTTGCTTTCTTGGGTCTCTTTTTTCTCCAACTCCGACCCCTTTCTAAGAATAGACCAACTAATTTATCTCCGTTATAGTTTGTTCTTGGATCCCCAAAATTACCTAATACTCTTTCTGTATCCTGATTTTGGATGCCCACCCAACCGTTCATGTCTCTTAGTAGAATTATTCTTTCCCCATCTTCGCAGATATTTATTGTGTCATTTAAAGTGTCCCAGAAGGCGTCTTTTACTTCTCTAGGATCACTATCAACCGGCGCGTACCACGCCATAATAAATAGTCTTCTGATTCCTACTTTCATTCTATCCCACAGCAGTCTGGGAGACACGAAGCCATGGTCTCCGAGATTCTGCTTTGCTCTTTCATTCAAAATGAGACCTACTACTTGTTTACCATATGATTCACAGTCTACTCCTGACCATATTTCAAATCCGCCTTTCAACACGCCGTTTTTTATGCCTTTAGTTTCGCATCCCTTTTTCTTTGTTTCGGGCACACATAAAATATCTAGTTTCTTCACGTCCATAGTTTCACGCAATTCTTTTACCTTGAGATCATATACTCCCCTAGCATTCCAAATACCCAGTCTCCATTCGTCGCCTGAAACATGACCTTTAGATTTTCCGTGTGCATGCCTTTTGTCATTAAAAGTTCCAGTCTTTTCCGGGGCTATTTTGTAGTTTGTATAATTCATTGTGTAGATTATACGCCCAACTAACACCTTTATGCAATAAGTTTATTTTCTCAGTCGAAATCATGTCGAAGTTAAGTATCAAATCGTCATATGATGGAGATTGAAGTTCTAACGTCAGTCCCACCAAAAACTTCAGTTAATGAGGGAGGGTTGGGAGAGGGGGGTAAGTAGAAGTGGAACCGAGATAGTTGTCTTGAGTTTGTGTTTTTGTTTTTATGCTGAGAAGGTCACCAGTCTTCAGCAGCGTTGTGATATATGGAAGTTAGTATCTGGCGTATCTCGGCGTTATTTTTAGTTTGTAGGTTTAAATTTCCTTTGTTTTCTTTCTTTTATCGTGAAATTATTATGAATTGCTATGAATTACTTATCTTTAAGTACGTTTCCGGATTTCCCAGTAACTGCATATCGAAGCACAATTTTAAGAAAGTGCATTTATACCAAATGGAAAATTTTCTATTTTGCTTTTTTTGCAACCGAGTATATAAGAGAACGCTCTCTTTCAAATTTGCCAAATTTGTACGTCATATCCGAAAGTCGTTAAAAATCGTCCTGTTTAAGATTCTCCGAAAACCCATAAATACAAACATATATATTGAAAGTCAAGAAAATTTCAATTCCAAATGTGCAGAATTGGAGAAATATAAAATGTAGATCCAGAAAAAGAATAAAAAAAAAGACCAAAAAGACTAATTTTCAAGAAATATTCAAATTGGGCTGTTACGTTTTTACAATACGGTCCCTAATATTTAATCGATTAAAAATTTTTCCAGGTTTGTCAAAATGCTTCGATAATAAACATCTTCCAAAAAACGGGTACACCCCAAACGAAGTATTGAAAATATATTTTGATATAGAGGATGAGGATGTGGAAGCCAGGTGTGACCAAGTTGTTGACGATAATGAAAGAGCTGAGAACATCGGAAAAGCTGTTTTAGATCTTCAACATGCAGCAGTAGCTCTTGGTAAAATACAAATTGCTGAAAAATGGACTGGGAAATATCTAAAGGAAAATTGTTTGAAAAGTGAACCTTTCACCAAAGCGAAAATAAACGTCATCAAGGCAGCGTTCCGATGCGTGACGGATGATGAACTGTCCGACATCCTGAATTACGCTAATGACCATACTTGCCCGGACGTGTAAGGCTTTTATCAAATGTAATTTTTTATGTTGTTTTATACGAAGTTCATACAAAACTCTTAATTTTTTAATAATTTTTTTTTACAAAGGGTTGAAAAACTCGGATTTTATACTAGGTCGGCCTAATTTATTTTCCTCGAAATTGTTCGCCAGCTTCTGAAATTTTTTTAAAATACGCATTAAAATGAATCCATTTTAAAGCAATACCTTTTTATAGCACGGCGTGGACTCATTGAGCTGGGTGACGCTTTCAGAGTAATACTCCCTCTTTTCTATCTCTCCTTCGCTGCTCCTACTAACTGAACCTTTATTATCCCTCTCCCTTTCATCTCTCCTTCGCTTATCTGACTGCCTGAATCTTTAAATCCGTCTCCTGCTCTATCTCTCTTTCGCTTCTCCGACTAACTGCATCTTTAAATCACTCTCTATCTCTCTTTCGCTTTTTCTAGTTCTCTCCCTGTCACTATTCCCTGTCTCTCATTCTCTCCCTTTTTCTCTCATCTTACTCATTCGCCCTCTCTATTTCGCTCTCTTTCTCTACATCCTTCGCTCTCGCACTCACAGTGGCGTTACGAGTCGTGAATTGCTTACCGATTTTTTGTGATTACTGAAGTTTTATGTAATTACTAAGTGTAAAGTCCTGTTTACCTTTCTTAATAGTACCGCGCTGGCATTCATGTCTTGTTCAGAAGTAGAACTGTAAATTTCTATGAGGGATCGTCCATAAACTATGTTACCACTTTCGGGGTGGGAGTGTCTAAAAAAACCTACAATTGGTAGGTAAGAACTTAATCTTTTTGTATAAGAATTTATGTTTTTAGTTGAAAATTCAATTTCTTGGTTCAGAATTCTTGAATTTTAGTACAAATTTGTCTGTTAAAAAATTCATGTTTTAAAAAATGCATTTTTTGCGGCAGAAAATCTAATTTTTTTTATTCATATTTTTAGTTAAAGATTCTCTTTGAGAATTTTTAAATTTGGTTGAAAATATATTTTTTTTCGGTTAAATATTAAATAATTAAATTTTAAATTAGAACTACTATTTTTTTATTCTTCTTTCATCATAATGTATCCCCTAAGGGTTTACATGACTTCCATTCCTTACAATCTTTCCGCTTATATCTATATT
>NC_046659.1:107852638-107869160 GCF_010883055.1 Belonocnema kinseyi
ATTATTTACAACTATTTACATAAGTCTTATATCTAGTTTCTTATCTCTATTTCCCGCGATAGCGCAATTGAGGACTTATTACCAAACGAGTGAGTGCGCGAACGAAAGCGACAGTGCAAGCGAGAGAGAGAGAGCATAAGAACGCAAACGCATCTTAGTTTACTTAACTTTTACCTTACTATTACTTACAATGTTTACGCTTCTAATCTATGCGACTTCAGTTTCCTTTTTCTTTCACTTTTTGTACCTCCATTTGTCTTTTTTTCACACACATGCTTTCATTCTCTCTCATTCGCTCCTCTAGCACCCTCCAACTCCTTCATCAATTCTTCTTCTAATCCATCCTCCCCTAGAATCTTAACCACATTCTCTTGCCAGCTTCCTTTATCTTCTATTCCTCTCCTACATCCTTCCCGTACATGCTCCCATGTTTCCTCCTCCCATTCACATATTCTACACTTTCTGTTCTCTTCTTTTCCCTGGAGCGTCCCCTCCCTTACTCCGTTTCCCAACCTGAATCTTGCTATTCTGGTCCACCATCTCTCTCCCCATCCCTGTACTAAATACTTTGGCACTCCTTCCTTTTTTGTCATGCTTTTACCATTTATTGTATTTTGATTCCTCAATCATCCCCCTTCTTTCTATGAATTGTCTTTTCGTCTCCCTTTTTTCTAGTTCTTCATAGTTTACACCAGTACCTTCTTCTATTTCCGTATCATTAAAAAAATCCCTCCTTTCTTCTTCCCATCTTTTTAATGTAATCGCCCTCCCTCTCCTCGCTTCTACATCCGTCAAACACTTTATAGCCAACTCCCCTCCCTTTCCCTCCCGCAGCTTTGGCTCAAATTTTCATGCCCTCTTTCCCGCTCTAATACTTAACTTATCAGCGTATCAAATAACCACATTCTTCTTCTCCAATTTTTTTAACCTTCTTTTTCCTATTCCCTATAACTGCTTCATTGCCCCTGCTGCTTTTTTCATCCTTTCTCTTATATGAGCTCTATGATCTCCATTTGTTTGAAAGATATATCCCAAATATTTATACTCTTTTACTTCTTCTAACTTTACTCCCTATCATTTCCCTGTCCATTCTTTCTTTCTTTCCCCTGCTTTTCTAAACCTCACTATCTTTGTCTTTTCTACATTTACATTCAGTTTTTTCCCATCTAAGTATTTCTCTAATCCTGTAATTAATTCCGCCATCCCTCCTTTATCCTCTGCCATCAGCACTATGTCGTCTGTGTATGCCAGTGTATATATCTTTCTCTTCTCTGTCCTAACGTCTCCCCTAACCCTTTCTTCTCATTTCTTCTTTAAATAAAGATAATAATAAATTAAATAACAGTGGGCTCAAAAGTCATCCTTGTCTCACACGTCTCACTAACCAGAAACTATCCCCTACTTGCTCTTCTACCTTTACCCTGTTTTTTGTCTCTTTGAGAATTTCTGATACTCTCTTAATTAATCCCTCTCTTATCCCCCTTTTCACCATAACAATCATTGTCCCTTTTTCCCTTTTAATTCCTTCATTTACTAGATAGTTCAGAACATAGATGTTATCCATTACCCCTATTCCTTTTCTGAACCCTGTCTGATTCGGTGACTTGATCTTTTTTTCTTCAACTTCTATCTTCAATCTCTCTGACAAAATAGTTACATTTATAACTACTCCTTCTTTCCATAACTCTGGCGTCATCTCTTGGTCATCTCTGGCGTCAACTCTTCTTCATCTCTTTCTCTACCATATTTTCCTCCCTTTACACCTTTCTTTCTACTCCTCCTAGCAAATCCTAAAAACATTTCTTCCATTCTACCATTTCCATATCTTGGTTTACTCCTCTTTTTCTTTTTCTTTCTCCGTTTACTACCTTACATACCTCTCCTTTCGTCCAAGCCTTCTCCGCCTCTTCCTCAAACCTTTTATTCCCTTCCTCTTTCTTTTGATAACACAACTCAATATACTCTTTCTTTTATTTCCTATATTCTTTTCCATTACTTTTTTCTTTTCTCCACTTTCTTCATTTCTTTCTAACCTTCTTTTTTGTCTCAACAGTCCTCATCCCCTCTACTTCTATTCCTTCTTTTACTAACTTCATTTTTGTTTGTGCACTCTAATCCTATTTTTATTTCTCCTATAATTTTTTCACTTCCTCGTCCACATATTCCTCTCCCATTTTGATATTTCTGACCTTTTCTCTAAACTGCTCTTTTCCTTCCCTTGACTAATCCCCTTTTCTTGCACTTTTTACATTTGCTCCCCTTTTATTCATATTGCTCTTGCTTATTTGTCCCTCTAATGTCACTATTAAGCGAAAGTGATGCGAATCAATATAATCACCTATCTCTAGTTCATTACCCTTTTCTCTTACCTCATCATCTACCAGCACATAATCAATTACCGTTCCCCTTTTACCTCCTGAGCGTGTATATTCTCCATTCTCATCTTCTTCTATATTGACCTTTAAGATATACCATCCCAACTCCTCAAAGCTGTTGAACAACTTTTTTCCCTCCCCATTTAGTACCTTGTCTTTGGATCTTCTTCCTCTCTCTTCTCCCCATTTCCTTCCTCCTCTGTCACCTGTTCTCGCATTGAAATCCCCAGCTATTATCAGCATACTCTCTTTTTTATTTTCTTTAATCATTCCTTTCATCTCCTCTGCTTTCTCCTGCATATCATCGTTCACATAAACCCCCGCTACCTTCCACTGCTCTCCTCCCACCATTACCTCTCCTACTATTATTCCTTCTTTTTGTTCTTTCCTGTCTTTCTTATCTTTCCCTGTTATACAATCATTCCTTACTCCCATCACTATTCCTCCAATTGCTCTGCCCTTTTTATTCTGCCGCTTTGCATTTTGCACTTGAAATTTGTAACCTCTTGGTAACCTTCACCATACTCTTTCCCATCCCTTATCATCTAGTTACGTCTCCATCATTATGACTAAATACCATTGTGTCAAATGCCATATAAACTCCTTATCCTTTCTCTCCAATCCTGCTATACCCCAGTAACAAATCTTCCATTTTTCCCTACTATCGTTTCTCATTTTTTTTTCCTTCTTACTATTTCATATTTTCCTATCTCCTGTCCCTTCCTCTCCTAGTTTCCCTGCACCTGATTTCTTACTATTTGTTCCCATTCTTGATCCCAATCCCACTATACTCAATCTATCTGTTTTCTCACATAGTTAACCCACGTCCTCGTTCCCTTTTTTCTTTCTTCTTGTGCTTTTTTCCTCAATTTATATTGCATCTTCCTTTCTTCCCATGTCAAATCATCCTTTATTTTCTCTAGGCTTTCATATATATTAATTTCATCAGCACCATTATCTTCCCTTTTCGCACTTCCCTTCCTGCATTTCGCATTTCCTTTATCTCTACCTTAGCATTAATACTTTTTTAGTACCTTGTCTACCCCTTCCTTCAGCTCTTTCTCCTCTGATCTTATACCCTTTATAACTGCGTTTAATTTTTTTTTTTCCCCCTCGTTCCTTTCTATTCTTTGTTCTATTTTTCTCAGCCTTTCCATTTCTTTATTTCCACTCTCTCCCCCACCACAATCCTGGTTTGAGCTTTCAAGTGTCTTCATCCATCCTACCTTGTATCTCCTCTAACTTTTTATTATTATCTTCTTCCTGCTTTTATAGTTTTTGTTCTAATAACTGCATCCTTTTTTCTAACTTTTTCCTGATTTCATCCCATTTTTTTATTTTCTTAACTTTAACCATTTCCCGCCTAATATCCTTCTTTAATTCCTCTTCCCTTTTCTCCTGCTTTTCTTCATAAATCCCCATTACCTTTATCATCACTTCGCGAATTTTCTTTTCATATTTCACGCTTGCCCCGATATCTTCCTTATTTTCACGGCTTTCCCTCTCCCCGCTCTTCCTTTTGATAGAAGCCTCGATTGAACCTGGGCTTTTTGCTCTTAATCTTTCCTTTTCTATAGTCTTTTATACTTCCCCCTTGCGTTCCTTTCCTTTATCTCTTCTTTCCGCGTACTGTACACTTCCTGCTTTCTATGCTTTCCTGCCTCTATCTACCGTCGCGGTCTGGTACCTGTCTCGCCTTTCGGCGCCGCTACCCAACCCTGCCACTACCAACCCGATCAACACAGTCTTCTCACCCTGTCACAAATCTCCAAACAAAGTTCCACACAAATCTGTCTCAATCTTCCAAAATATCTATCTCCCTTTCCAATCTCACAATCCCTCAATTAAACTATCACATCCACACCCTTCTACACACTGCCACAATTCAATCACCTCAAATTTCACCACAATATCAGAAAAGATCAGCATCAATAATTCCCACTACTTTACACTTTCATGCCGGAAACGGAAGTCTACTATATTTTTTTTAATTAATCTTTTTTAGTTGAAAAGTAAACTATTTGGTTTGAGAATTTTGTTTAAAATTCATTTTTTCGGTAGAAAAATAATCTTCTTGATTAAAAATTCATCTTTTTGGTTAAACATTTAACAACAAAGTTTTTAAGTTCTTTTTTGTATAAAATTTAATTTTTCATCAAAATTTCATATTTTCTATTTGATTTTTCAACGGGATTGTATAGAAAATCCGTCATTTTTTAATAAAAGTTCAATAACTTAGTCCCGAAGAAACCCCATAAGTGAAAAATGGGGTTTTACGAGCTTTTGTGCTAATTATGATTTTTGCGTGGCTTTCTCAACACAAATAATTTACAAAACTTAAATATTACTTTACTATATTAACTAGGTGTTCACTTACATTTTTAAAATAATTTATTATTATTTTTAGAAATTTTCTTTTAGATTACAGATGGGAAGTCACGTTTTATTCAGAAATTTTCCACTCTCAATCCAATATTCGAATGAAGTAAAATGGTATTGAAATCATGTTAAAAGAAATGATTGTTTAAATAATGTATTATCATTTTCGATAAAATTATATTAAAATGGTATGCCAGAATGTTGCGTTTTTTACTGAAATTTTTCTACTTTTCACGAAAAGTAACTTAATAATTGATTCGACTAGGCGAAAATAATTACTTAAGTTAATAAAGTCATTGATGAAAGATAGGAATATAATTGTTTTAACAATTTATCATGGTTAATAACTATTTTTTCTCGGAGCAGTTCCAGAAATTTGCGAATTTTTCTGAAATTTTGAGCTATTCTTTTCTTTTTTTTTATGAGAAACAAATAGTAAATGTTAATATTAATATGAACAAAAAGGCTCTTAACAACTATTTGTGGAAAAACTTAAATTCAATATAAGACATATCGGAGTTTTTTAGAATATTTGAAACATCTGTTTTATAAAAAAAAAAAATTCACAAAAAGAAAATATGTTGTTTAGAGTACGATGCTTTTTAATGTTTCGTTATCATTTGTTCATAACTAAAATCATTAACGTAAAAATTTTAGAACAGAACTCCAACTAATATAGATAAAGGTAGATATACACAAAAATAATTTGTTTCAACAATTACTTTTACCAAATTAAACTAGTTTTTAGCTCACTCTAAGTGAAAGATAGACAAATAGTTACAAATTTTTAAAAAAAACCCGCAACTCTCTACTATTAAGAGAAACGAATACCGTTGAAAGTACAAATAAATTGTGTAAACAATTATTGTTGTTTAAGAGAATTAATTATTACATTATTTTAAACAGAAAGTAGAGAAAAAGCTTAAAATCTCAGAAAAAACTGCAACTATCTGACTCTAATCTAAATGCCGATAGTTATACGCAATAATAATTTGTTTAAATAATTATTTTTGTTAAATTTAACTTATATTTAATTTATCCTGAGTGAACGATAGACAAAAAGTTAAAAATTTCAGAAAAACTTCAACTTTTGTATCACTATGAAAACCAAATATCGCTAAAAATGAATATAAATTGTTTAAAAAATTATTTTTGTTAAGGAGAATTAATTATTATTACATTATTTTGATTATAAAGTGGACCAAAAGTTAAACATCTCAGAAAGTAAGGAAACTATTTGGTACTAATAGAGATGAAGATAGTTACAAATAATAATAATTTTTTTAAACAATAATTTTGGCTTTTATAAATCAATAATTAATACACTCTGAGTAAAAAGTAGACAAACAATTTAAAAGTTTAAAGGAAACTTGAACTTTCTACCAGTAAGAAAAGAGAATATTTTTAACAATAAAAATCAATTGTTTTACAATTATTTTTTCTAACTTAAATTAATGATTACTTCACTTCAATTGAAAAGTGGATAAAAAGTAAAAAATTTTAGATAAAAACAAATTTCTGACTTTAATAGAGATAATAATAGTTATAGACAATTATAATATATTCAAATAATAAATTAGGGTAAAATTCATAAATAATTGTATCACACAAGTAAAAGGCCAAACAAAAGTTAAAAAATTAAGAAAAAAAGAAAAATCTAGCATAATTTAAAGGGAATATTATTGAAAATAATAAAATTATTTTAATATTCTTTTGTTTATTTATTAATTATTACCTCTCTTTTATTGAACATTTGACAAAAAAATGTTTTTTTTTCAAAACAGTAACTTTCTGTTTATATTCTGAGAGAAAAATGCTAAAAACTATAATAAATTATCTAAAAAATGTATTTAAACATACAATTATTAAAGTAAACTGATATTTAATGTATTTAAAACAATTTGCACAAAAAATTGCAAAAAAATCATTAGCAGTGCCAAAAACTCACCAAACCCAATTTCTCATTTATAGGGTTCTTTGAGACCCTATAATACAGACTTATGGTACCAAAATTTGAAAAGTAATTATTCACTTGTATTTTATATAGCTAATTGTGAAGATAAATATTGAGCTTCAACTCGATTCGCCTAATATTGATGATTCAGAATAAAATTGATAAAATCGTCGTTTTTTCTGATGGGAAATACATATAGAAAAATTAGCATAGGCCTGTAATTATTTCCGAATAATTTTTTCGCTATTATAGGAAGTTCATTGTAGAAAATAATTATCACAGTAAATAATTATGGAATATTATTAATTTTTTTACGAGTTTAGACTTTTTTTTAGTACTACGTATCTTTTGGGATCTTTCAAATTCGTGGAAATCTCTTGAAACCAAATTTTTTGCCCCTAAAATTCTCCAGAAATTTATTAAAATCATTTAACCTAAAAGAATTCAAGAAATTTCCGGAATTTTATGAATTCCTACAATGGCGTACATTTCTTGAATTTCCGGAATTCCGTGAATTCCTTGAATGCCGTGAATTCTTTGCACACCGCAAGTTCCATGAACTTCTTCAATTCGATGAATCCACTTAATTGGATTTCCTTGAAGTCCGTGCATTTCTTGAATTTGGCGAATTCCCTGAATTTCGTGAATTCATTAAACTCAATAATTTTCTTGAATTATGTAAATTCTTTGAAACTCGTGAATTTCATTAATTGCGCGAATTCCGCAAATTTACTAAATTCCAAGAATTCCTTAAATTTAGATAACTCCATGAAATTCATAAATTCCATAAATTTCTTAAATTTGTTCAATTCCTTGAATTTTTGGAATAGCATTCGAGGTTTTTGGCGAATTTTTAAATTTCAAAAATTGCGTAAATTACTTGAAATTCGTGAGTTCCTTGATTTCCTTTAATTCAATGAATGACCTGAAACTCGCATTCCGTGAATTCCTTTAATTCTATGAATTTCATGTATTCCGTGCATTCCTTCAATCTAAATCTTCTTAAATAAATAATTCCTTAAATCTCGGAAATTTATTGAATTTTCTGGAATCCATTGCATTTTTGAATTTCTTGAATTGAAGTATTTTTAAGACAAAATCTGCAAATCTCTAGAGTTCTATGAAATCTCTTGAACACCTTGGAAACTTAATAATATCATTCAAATCTTCTGAATTCCTAAATTTCTTGAATTTTCTGATCCGTGTATTTCTTTAATTCCGTGAATCCTAAAAATT
The DNA here is from genome assembly GCF_010883055.1 of Belonocnema kinseyi. Taxonomy (NCBI): domain Eukaryota; kingdom Metazoa; phylum Arthropoda; class Insecta; order Hymenoptera; family Cynipidae; genus Belonocnema; species Belonocnema kinseyi. The sequence goes on from NC_046659.1 coordinate 107,860,583, forward strand.
TGAGGAATTTATCGAATACCGTGAATTCCTTGAATCTCTTAAATTGCGAGAACACATTAAAATTTATGAATTCCTTAAATTTCTTGAATCCCTTCAATTTCTGGAATTCTTGAATCCCTTCAATTTCTGGAATGATGTAAGTTTAAGAAATAAATAATGTAATCCCTAGATACCTGCACAATCTGGTAATCTTATTGGAAACTTAATAACATTGTTCAAATCTTGCAGAAGATCTTGAAATACCTTAAAATCCTTAGAAGTCTTATAACTTCACAGCATTCAAGGGAATCAGTGAATTTCTTGAACCCCAGCAATTGTGTGCATTTCTTGAAATTCGACAATTCTGTGCATTCCTTTAATTCCGCGAATTCCTTAAAATCCATGAATTCCTTACATTTCTGGAATTCTATGAATTTCTAAAAATCCTTGAATGTCTACAATTCCTTACATTTTTGAAATCCTGGAATTGAAGTACTTTCAAGACAACAAACTGTCGAATCCCTAGAATTCTATAAATTATCTTAACTACCTTGAAAACTGCATTTCTTGAATTCTGTTAATTTTCCAAATTGTAAAAATTTATAGAATTTCATTAATTCCTTGAATACCATGTATTCCCCAATTTCATAAATTCCTCGATTTTCACGAAATCCTTTAATTACTTAAATTCTTTAACTTCCATAAATTAATTGAATTGTGTAAATTCCATGAATTCATTCAATTTCCGTTAATTGTGTGAATTCCTAAAATTACGCGATTTCTGAATCCCTGCAATTCCATAATTTTCTTGAATTTTTTGGATTCATTAAACTCAGTGAAATCGTTGAATTCTTTAAAGGCTTTGAAGTCCTTGAATTAAACAAATTTTCGGAATTCTGTTAAGGATTGAATACTGTAAAATCTGGTGGTTCCGTAAAATCCTTGAATTTAGTAAATTTCTTGAATTCCGTTCATTCCTGGAATACCTTAAATTCCTTGAATTCTCTGAATCCTTGAATTCTGCGAGTTCTATGAATTTCATAAATTCCTTGAATTCCCTGAATCGAGATAATCCAGGGAATCACAGGGAGTTCAATATAATGCAAGGAATTCAGGAAACTCAAATTAATTTAAGGAATTTAGACCAGGTATTTTCAGGACTCGAAATATAGTTATAGGTTTAGATTTTGTATGACATATATAAGTATTTTTTAATTAAAATATTTCACCTTTTCAGAGCTTAGCAATAGATTAGACGGGAGAAAAATTAACGGCAAAAAACTAATTGACAGCATCTCTGCCGACTTCTGACTTTTTTGCAATCTAATTACGAGGGTCTGTCCGAAAGTGAGTTTAAATGGAGTACAAAAAATCGAAAATTCATGGAAAAATTATGAAAAACTTTTTTTTAAACAAATTTTAGAGTAATAATAAGTTTCTAAAATAATCGCTAGCGTGATCCTAATAATTTTTCAAGGCGTGGAAACGATTTTTTAAGGGGGCTTTAGGCCCGATTTCTTAATTTCCTCTGTTGAATTTTTTATTATAGAGTGTCTAAATTGAACATCTTACGAGTAAAAATTAAAGAAATTTAAATGAGATTGAAATCAAATTGAAATCCTATTTAACGTCCAATTATCAAATTAATGTGCAGAATTCCTGAAAATAAAATCCAACGACCAAATTTGGACAACCACCATAAAATGTTTCTCTTGCAATTTGAAAAAAGATATTAATTTTTGCCTCAAAGTTTAAAAAAAAACAAAATTTCCTTTTTGGACAAAATTGAAAAAGAGGAAAGAGAAATGAGAAGGCAACATTTCAGTATTTCTTTCGTCTTTTTTATTTTTATTATTATAAAATCAGCAACAAAATCACCCGAGAATCAAATAAAATATAATTTTTCTCTCCTTTTTTTTATTTTTATCCAAAAACGAAATTTTTTAGATTTTTTCAGGATTCATGTTGGGTGTCCAACTTACATAAACAATGATTCTCCTGAAGCATTCAACCGATACGAAAAACTTTCTTTTGATTGAAAACGGCGGAATATCTCGTAGAAGTATCATATAAAGTGAAAAATAACCATGAGGTGAAGCCGCCATTATTGCAAACATTTTAATAAACAAAATGTATCTTTGTCAAGTATTGCTACTCTCTCCAAAAATCTTTCAAATTATGTCTGAATTATAATAAATAACTGCAGAAAAATATAAGTACTGTATATTTTTATTTCTAATGACAATGATCCTTTTATAACAATTTTTTAATCTGTTTATAATATTACAATACAAAAATTAAAAAATCAACCGTTTCCCATTGGGAAAATAAAATATTTCTGTTAAATCAGGTTATAGCTCAGGGGTTTCGCGCTCAGAATGTAACAAATTGCGGATTAATTCTAATGATTTCAAACAATTCAATTTATGTTGAAAAGAATTTAAACGAATTGGGAAAAACGTTAAAAAATAAAAATTTCATTGATTTCCTCAAAACACGATTGAATTGAGAGGAATTTAAGATCTAAGAAAAGAAAGCCAGAATGCTAAAAATATGATAAAATGCCTGAGAATTTAATATGAGGATAATAGACAGCAGGATCAATTAAATAAAAACTTTTAAAATTTTACTGAATTAACTATAATTCACTTAATTTAGAAGAACTTGAAAGAATTCAAAAGGATTAATGAAAAATTAATAAGATTCCGAGGCTAATTAAAAACGAATTTTCAAAAATTTGTTGGAAATCTCTTCAAATCTTCGAAACCCTACAAAATCACTCATGTCTAGTGAAAAATTCTTTGAAATCGATTGAAATATTAAAATCCCTGAAAGTTATTCAAACTTCTAAAAATCCCTTAAAATTGTTCAAATCTCTTGAAAATGCCTTAGAATCTTTTGAAATACTCTAAAATATTTCAGTCTTTAAAAGCTTTCAGACTAGTGAAATAAATTTAAAAGTTCTGGTAATTTTTTAAAATATCCTAAAATATTTCGAATCCTTTGATATCGTTTGTAAGCCCTTGAAACCAGAATACAGAATATTAGAGAAGTATATGCCTAATTATAAGTGTTTGGAAATACATGCTGCTTGGCAGTACTATTTCAAGAATTGTTATAAACAAATACACAATTTTCGTATGTCAAAATGAATCGACTCCATTTTTTTTTTTACAGAACCGACCAAAAATTTCTTTCCAATGACTCTTTGCTGTCATTTTTTCAAATGAACAAAAACTGGTAATTATTTAAACAATATTTATTAAGAAATCGACATTTTTAATATTATTACACGAATAGGGTCAATTTTTTGCAGAACCCAATAAAATAGTATCTTTAGTGACTCTTACGTGTATTTTTGTTTTATTTGTTGAAAAATATGAATTTTTTAAAACAATTTTTTATAAATAAATGCACAGTTTGACCATTTTTCCAAGAACAGGCTCCATTTTCTTTTCGAAAGTAACTTAAAATATATTTACAATGACTCTATGCTATAATACTTTCCCAAAGGATAAGCAAAGTTAATTATTTACACAAAATTCATTAAAAAATGTACATGTTGGTCAGTTTTGCAGGAATATGCTTCTTTTCTCCTCGAGTGAGCTAGAAAGGTCTTATCAATGACTCTTTGTTGCATTGTTTGTCCAATTAACAGGAACTGTTTATAATTTAAATAATATATCTTTATAAATGCACAGTTTGACCTTTTTTTTTATAAAACGTATTAATTTTCTTTGCGTAATCAATAAATGTCTACCCAATTACTTGTTTTTGTCACATATTTTTAATTAGGAAAAATTTTTGATTGCTCACAGAATAATTGTAAACAAATTCACAATTTGAGAATCTTTTATTGATAAAGTATCATAGCAAAGTGTCATTGAATACACATTTTTAGTTTATTTCACAAGAAAAATTGTGCCTAATCTTGGAAAAATGGTAAAAATGCGCATTTAATTATAAAAAATTGTTAAAAAAAGTATTAATTTTTATGAATTTGAACAAAGTTACAGCTAGGAGTGACGAACGATACATTTTAGTAGGTTCTGCAAAAAATTGGTCCTATATGTGGAATAATGTTAAAAGTGTGAAATTGTTTATAAATATTTTTTAAATAATTACCAGTTATTGTTAATTTGAAAAAAATTACAGAAAGGATTCTTTGGCAAGTCATTTTTGTCGATTCTGCAAAAAAATCGAGCCTCTTCATTGTGACAAACGAAAACTGTGTGTTTGTTTATAAAAATTGTTTAAATAATGCTGCCAATCAGATAATATTTTTAAATACTCATAATTAGGCATGCATTTCTCCTATATTCTATATAAAGACGGTGAATTTTGAACAACTTATAATTGCAAATCACAAAAAATGGATATTGTTCATTAATTTGTTTAAAACATTCTAAAAATTTTTTTCTGGTTGCTCTAATCTACTGCAAACTATTGCTAGATAATAATTACACTGACTGAGGATCTTTTTTCGTAAATTCGCTGATCCGACGAAAGAAGGTAAATCTCAAAAGTTAGGATAAAAATATTGATTATTTTATTGTTAAATAAAAATTTTGGTATAGCTGAATCGAAATTCTCGCACTGACTCGAAATACCCGGAAGCCTTACGTTCAGTAAAAAAATCTCAAAATCCATTTAAAAATTGGGTTCTAGACAGACTTTTATCCACAAAAAGTTCTTTTGGCCACACTGTGCGAGGGTTCGAGTCTCAGTGGACTCGTAAACTTTCTATGCATGAAAAAGGATTTTTTCGAAATCGCTGTATTATACACAGGTTTTACTGCGATTTTCCTTGTGTACTACAAATAATAAAAATTGTACGTAAATACTGGTGCAGATCTGTGAAAGACGGGCGCAGACGCTAGGTTTTAGAATAAGTAATATTTTTCTTGTGGGTCCATAAATTATCGTGAATTCTATAAAAAATTTGAGAATAAAATATTATGTAGTGTTATGCTAATAGCCAAAGTATGTAATATCAAATAAAAAATTTCTTATATTATCAGTCCTCGCACTGGCCTTGTTATTGAATCAGTTGCCTTGAAATGTGAAGAGTCAGGGTCACCTTAGCAATTTCCAGTTGAAATACATAATATTGCGCAATATACTCTATTGAGTACTCGCGCACTGCGGCCATTCCGAGGAAAGAGTAGAAACCGTCTCTCTTCCTGTTCATGAGAAACTGCGTCGGCCGGCACTTCTAGGAATCACAAATCCGGACCGGCTTCTATGGGAAATGGAGTGTACTACGATTTTTCCAATTTTTTTTCCAACATTAAAAATTAAAACTATCCCAAGGCAACCAAAAACAAGGACGCGGCTAAATATCAAATTAAAAGAATATAATACAATTGCAATTGATCAAAAAAACAAAAGCTTTAGATAATTTTTGCCTGAATAAATAAACATAAGATCAATTTTCTATGTATATACTTATATCATTATTCAAAAATTTATAAAAACGATGCCTTGTTTGACCTTCTTGCAACTCTTCTTAAGGATTTTGCAAAATTGAGAAATCAAAATTAAGAATTAAGACAAAAATTTTAATATCATAAAAAGCGGAAGAATATGGCATTTCGAAAAGGATTTCAAAAAATGTTCTCCAATAACAAAATTAAACAAAAATGTTTCTCAGACTTTTTAAAAGTTTCTTAACATTAGAGGGTACTCTTAAACTAAATTTCATGATAAAGATAGACCATCCATTTTTTTTTGGAAAAGCTTAATAGTAATGGGGGAATATAATAACAATTGGGTAGAGTATAAATCTAATCAGAAATTATAATTTTTTTTAATTATTATTTTTATAAAAATCATCTCATTCATTTCTTCGAACACCTATATTATAGCGTTTATATTGGGGTGGTACAAAATTTGTGTCTATAATTTTAAAGTATATTACACTGTACTTTGTTCGAATGCATTAAAAATCTAATATATTTTATTTAAAAAAATATATAATATTGAAAGGTAGCGAAAGCCCCAAGAATACGCCCCATGAAAAGCCCCACGTATTTCCCATAGAAAAAGACTTTTCTGTAAATTCAATACAGAACAGTCAATATTAATTGAAACGGGTTTCTAAATTGTTTTTAGTGCAAGAGACACTGATTAGAGTGGGGTAATATTGAACGAATTTTAACAAAGATAATTATTTTAATGATTTTTTATTATTATCAAAAGTATTTACATACAATAATGCCAAAAAATTGCAGTTATTTTTGAAATTGTTTCACTTTTCGTCAAATTTTTAATTGAACTGCGGAAATAATTAATGCTAACAAAAGGAAATGATCAAAAAATTTATTAATATTGTTAATAATATTTCCAAAAAGTAATGAGAGAAACTGTCATTTTTTAAAAATTTTCGAACATATGTTCAATTTTCAATTATATTAAGTTAAATAATCAATTAAAGTTAACAGCATTAATTGCTTATAGCATTATATAATTTTTAATAATATCCTCTTTACTTGTTTTTGGAAAGTTGCGGCTTTTGATGAAATTCACTAACATTCGTGTACTCTTCACTTATGATTAGGAAATAATTAATTTAATTTTTATCTTAAAAAATAATTATTTTTTATGCTCTGTTCTACTTTATTAATGTTAGACAGTAGAAAAATTAAAAAAGGCATAATGTGATTAAAAAAATGTTTTTTTTTTGTTGAAAAATAATTTTTTATCTGAAAATCTAACTACCCTATTTTTTGTTGAAAATTCTTCTTTTTGGCTTAAAAATTCAACTATTTAACTACGTAACCTAAATCTTATTAAAAATCCAATTAGGATCATCAAATTAATAACAAGTTTTTTTGTTGGTAAAAATCATTTCTGTTTTTTTAACTTAAAATTTAACTTCTATTTTTCGGGGAAAATTCGTCCTTCTTGTGAAAATTAAACTATTCTGGTATAAACCTCAACTATTTGCTTAAAAATTAAAATTTTAATTGAGACTTCGATAATGTGATTATAAAAATGGTTTTCATGTTGAAAAATAATGTTTTATCTTAGAATCTAACTATCCTATTTCTCGTTTCAAATTCTTCTTTCTAGCTTCAAAATTTAACTATTTTGTGACGAGTAGAAAGTTAAAATATTTTGTTAAACATTGAGTTTACTATTGATAATTTAAGAATTTAATTAAAAGGCTTTTTTAAAATAATTTTCCTAACTGAAAATTAAACCATCCAAATTTTAGTTGAAAGTTCGTCTTTCTGGCTTGAAAATTATACTATTTTGTTTCTGGTAGGAAGTTAAACTATTTGGTAAAATATTAAATTTTTATTGAGAATTCCACAATTTGATTGAAAATATTGTTTTTTTTGTTTGTTTGCTTGAATACTTTTTTCCAATTACAAGATTTAATTATCCTATTTTTTATTGGAAATATGCCCATTTTTGTTAAAAATGCAACTATTTTTGTAACAAGTTAAATTATTTGGTTAGAAATTGAAGTTTCTGTTAGGAATTAAAGAACTTGGTTGAGAATGTTGTTTTTTTTAAATGAATTTCATTTGAATGCAAATTTAATGTTCATATTTTTTATTTAAAATGCATACTTTTGTTTACAAATTAAACTATTTTGGTAAAAAGTTCAGCTATTTGGTTAAAAATTAAATTTTCTGTTGAGCATATAACAATTTGAAAGAGATCTTTTTGTTTTTGAAAATTAATTTTTCTAACTAAAAATTCAACTGTTAAACTGTTCTTTATATTTAAAACTTTTCAAAGATAAATTTCTATAAAAGAGTTATTTTTAGTTTAAATTTCATAAATAGTAATTATAAATATGAAAATATACGTAAGCAGAGTTTCATATAGAACATTTAAAAAATTTTCGTTGTAAAAAATTCTGATGAAAGACTGAGAATCTCGTTATGTTCAAACGTTTTCTTAAAAATCTCAATCTAGTGTATATTGTATGTATTTGCCCTCGGTCTACATACCTGTGTTTGCTGTTTCCGATAAGAAGAGGCTATTCTTCTCATCCTCAGAAAATATTAAATTCCCATAAGTTTGTTTTATAGGATCTCAAAGAGACCCCTAAATGGAAAAATGGCTTTTGCGAGATTTCGGCGCTAATTATAATTTATTAGTGTTTTTTTAATTAAAAATTGTTTCTCGTACATAAAATATTATTTCATACTGATAATTAGATGTTGACATAAATTGTTTGAACAACTTATTATTGTTTTTTAGCAATTTGCTCATCGAATAGAGTTAGAAAGTTGCGTTTTTTTAAACAATTTTCCACTTTTCGTCCAATTTTTAATTAGAGAGATGTAAAAGATTATTTACGTTAACAAGAATGATTGTTTAGACCATTTATTATTATTATTAATATATCATTTCAATAATGCTATAAACAAGCGGGGTTTCATACAATTTCTGACTATTCTTCCAATTTTCAATTTGAGTGAAGCATTAATTAATTCGAGTTAACAAAATTAATTGTTCAGACTATTTATAATACAGACCCACAAAAAAAACAAAAGTGTCTGTGCAATTGACCAGACCTTTATATTCTTATGTATTTTTCGACGCTGAATCCGAATTTGCAATAAAAAAGTAGGGTCCA
>NC_046659.1:107869260-107881873 GCF_010883055.1 Belonocnema kinseyi
CTTTTCGCGATTTTCTGCCTTTTCATCGCCGTATGGTGGGTTGAAATTTTTGTAAAAAAAAATCAAAACATGGTTTTCGATGTATTTTTTCCCGTACAATTCGATTCTGAAGTCAAAAAGATAAAATTTTTCTTTATTTTTTTTATGTAAAAAAAACCATGAAAAAACCGTAAAAAATGAGGTTTTTCGATCAAAACCCCATAAAAAAGTAGCTGGACCCTACTTTTTTATTGCAAATTCGGATTCAGCGTCGAAAAATACATAAGAATATATAGGTCTGGTCAATTGCACAGACACTTTTGTTTTTTTTGTGGGACTGTGTAATCATTGTTAATAATATTCTCGTTGCTTGATAGTAGAATGTTGAGTTTTTTTCTGAAATTTTCAACTGTCGTAAATTTGTCATAAGGAGTGACTCAATAATGAATTATATTTAGCAAAAATAATTTTTAAAAAAATTATTTTTGTTTATGACTATCTTTATCTATATCAATGACTAATAGTTGCCGTTTTGGCTAAAGGATTTATATTTCTGTTCTTTTTTTATTAAGTCAGGGAATAATAATAATTAATGCTAGTATTAGTGCTAGATAGTTGCGATTAAAAAAAATTTAATATGATTCGCCTTTTTAGTTATAAAAAAGTTAAAAGCAACGAAAAGTAGTTTTCAAGTAGCATTATTGTTTTAAGTGAATTATTTTTGCTCTTTTCCCAATGTTAGAAAAAATTAATGTAAATTAAAAAGCTGTCGCACACAGGAGACAAAACAAAGAATGGAATCATTAGGAGTAGGCGGAATGACTAGGTTTTTAAATGACTGAACAAATTTTTCTTTTAAATTACGACAATAAATTTATTTCCAAGCGTAAAAGAAAAATCTGGACTTGCGAATATTAACTTTCTAGCACTTATCTGACAGGAGATAGCTCTAAACAATATCAAATTGTTTAAACTAAATTTTTGTTAACTTTGACTAATTATTACCTCACTAAGTGAAAAAAGGACAGAAATGTACAAATTTCAGAAAAATTGAATTCGCATTTATTTCGATGACGATAATCAAAGATAACAATAATTTACTTAAAAAATTAATTTTTCATGTATAAATAATTATGAAGTCACTCCTAATGAAAAGTAGAAAAACATTTTAAAAATTTCAGAAAAAACCGCGAAAATTATATCACACACAACAATTATATCAACAATTATATTATTTCTAGCATAATTGAATTGCAATATTATTACTTATACTAATAAATTATACAAACATTTTATTTTATTGTCTCCTATTAATTACTCAACTAATTTTGATTGAAAATCGGGCCAAAAGTAATTTTTTATACGGCAATTTTGTAGCATATTTCTGAAAGAATATTATTAACAATAATAATAAATTATTTAAAAAATCATTTTAGTCAATCCGATCATTTTAAGACTGCAAAAATGGCGTAGTCTGTCTTCAATTAAAAAAATTGCCCTTTCATTCTCAGAGCAAAGTAAAACAAAACAGAAGAATTTTTAATAATCTTAAAATGACAATCACTGGCCTATAAATTATTAATACACATTCAAATTCTTTATGCCCTACTTTTCAAAGAAGTTCCGTTTTCGATTGTCGAAATTTTGTTCTAATTTACATTTTTTCTTATTTTTCATAGAAAAATTCAATTTAATAAACTGGATTTTATTAAGAAGTATATTTCCCTTTTGTGTATTTTATCTTGCGCATGTGATAGAATTTAGAGAAATTTCAAAAATTTGATTAGCGTAAAGTGAGCCGCTAATGATTAGTAGAAAATCACTAATTTTATTATTCAAGATATTTCTGTAATTAAATAATAAAAAACAGCGAATTTCCATGTATAAATATTAAAATTTTATTAGCATTTTGTATTCTTCATATGAAAAGAGTTCGAGTCATTCATTATTGTTTTTGTTTACCATTTTTTTCCCATGCATCGCCGCCACAGTGATATATTATAAAGTACAATTTATGTATTTTTTAGTTTGATTATAACTCCTTTAACACATGAAATCATTTTTAAAAATTACTTTCATATATATTTCAATTTTTTCTGGAATTAGTTTAACACTAAACACAAGGAACAGAAAAAAAGTACAAATTAAGAAAAAAGTATATATGAAATAAAAATTATTTAAATGATTCAATGAAAATAATTTATTCAATGATTTTTATATTATTAATGGCTTAATTATTATTAGCTGCTTACATTTTTTTCACAATATTAAATTACATCAAAATTGCAGTTGAATATAGTTTAACTTAGAAAATAAATTTATTATTTTCTTTGAGGTTATGTTATTTAATTGGGGATATTATTTGTAAAATAAAGGTTTATCTATATTTTAAAATTTCCTTATTCCAATTTTACAATTAAAATTTTTTTTTGGTGTTTTGAAATAATTATCTGGTTTCTATCTTCAAAATGATATGTCAATATGTTTTAAGTTTTTATGGAATTATTTTAAACGATTATTTATACATACAATTTTCAGCAAAATATAGGGAAATATTATTTTGATGTATTGTAGAGAATAATTTGTTACAACTTTTTACGTTATGAATTGATTAACTAACTATTGACTGATTGGATTTGAAAAAAAATGTAATTAAATTATTTTCAATTAAGTCACATAAATTGATTTTTTGCATTAAGGTTGTATAATTATATATTGGCTATTATTTCTGTAATAAAATTTGTTTTTTGTTAAAAATATCTCCATTAAAATCATTTTTTCTAAGATTTGCAATATTGGAAATGGAGTATCTGAATTCAATTTTCAAAATTATATGTACATATACATTTCAATAAAAATAAATATTGAATGATTTTTATGTTCTTTACTCATTAATAAATTTTAATTGATTCTGCTAAAATTTACATTTTCTGGAATTAGTGAAAAACTTATAATTAATTGAAGTTAAACAAAGATATGTTCAAATTTCAAAAATATTAAAAGTGAACATTATTTAAATATTTAATAAAAACCATTTTTTAAAGCTTTAAATTGTTTGAATTTTTAATGAAAATAATGTTTTATTGCTTTTTTGTTTTAAAATGATTAAATATTTATTGAACAATTCTGTTAAAACTTAAATTTTCTGAAATTATTTCAGAAGAAATAAAGATGTTCAAAAATAAAAATTTTAATTTAAAAAAATCTATAAAATTTAAAATGATTGGTTTTTTCAACGAAAATAATTTTTTGAGGCATTTTATGCTGTGAACTATTTAATTAATTTTTAGCTGATTAATGTTGAAAACAATATTGTATTACATAAAGATTCAATTTAAGATGTTTTAAATTAGGTAGCATGAATTATTTGCTTTAAGATTATGTAATTCAATATTGGTCATTACTTTTAAAATAAAAGTTTATTTTCTCCTTAAAATATCTTTTTTACAATTATACGATTTTTCGCATGCTTGTGAAGTGCAATAAGTATCTAAATTAAAATTTCAAATTCATAAGTAAATGTTTTAAATTTTTCGAAATTAGCTTCCAATTTAAATAATTAATTAAACACATAGAAATGTTGTTTCAAATTTAAAGAAAATATAATGTGAAATTATTAAAATGATTCAATGAAAATGAATATTTAATGCTTTTCATGTCTTGAACTGATTAACTGTTAATTGATTTTATTAAATGTGCTGATTTCTGGAATAAGTTTGAAATTTTAATGATAAATAAAATGTTAAGAAATGAAAGATCAAATTTGTAAAAAGATATTAAATAAAAAGTTTTTTTTTTTCTATCTTTAGTGAAACTTTTAGATAATTGCTTATCATATTGTGAAATAATTAATTAATTATTAGCCGAATCATTTTTTCAAAATATTAAATTAAATAAAGTTTTATTTAGTTTCTTAAAATTAGTTGACATAAATTCATGATTTATTCGACGGTTATATATTTGAATATTGAACATAATTTGTCAAATAAAATTTATTTATATTAGAGAATCCCTATTTCCAATACATAATTTTTCAATTGATTCTGATGTTGTAAAATGATTATCTGCATTCAGTTTTTAGATTTATGTGTTTTAATTTATTTCTGAAATGATTATAAAAGATTACTAATAAATCAAATTTTCAGAAATGAAATTAAAAATTAAAAAAAAAAGAACAATAAAAATCATTTCAATCTCCAAATGGAAATTATAGTTTAATGCTTTTTTCTTTCTGAATACATTAATAATTACCCGATGTTTTAAAAATATTAAACTACCTTAATATTTAATTGTAATTTTTTTAATTAGGTTAGATAAATTTTTTGTTCACTTCAAGTTTATGTAATTTAATATTAGTCATAATTTGTATAATAAAAGTTTGTGAATGTTTAAAATACCTCTATTCCAGTTACATTATTTGTTTGGAGTTTTGCAATGTTAAATGGTGTTAAATGATTTCAAAATTATGTGAAATTTATTTTTATTTTTCCTGCAATAGTTTTAAATGTTACAAATAACTCAAATTTTATAAAAATGTAGAATAGAAATTATTTGAATGATTCCTGCAAATAACTCTTCGATGCTTTATATGTTATAAACTGAATAATTACTTATTAGCTGATTAATTTTTTACTACATAAAATGACATAAAAATAAAATAATAATAAATAAACATAAAAATTAAATTATATTAAAATTAAAATAACATATGATTTGTATAATGAAAGATTCTTTATATTTAAAATATCCCTATTCGCGATACATAATTTTTTTAATTAATAAAAATCATTGTTTAATGCTTTTGATGTCACTGAGTCATTAATAATTTATCAGGTAAATAATTTGGCTCGCAATATAAAATTACATACAGATTTAACTTAAATTTTGTTCATTTGGGTAACATAAATTTTTATTGTAAAAGTTTATTTATTTCTGAAATACCTTTAATTCAATTATGTAATTTTTGTAGGTTTGTGTGAGTTGTTGGTCTAAATAGCTGAGTTCGAATTTTAAAAATGAATTCAAAATTTTTTGAAATTAGTTAAAAATGTTATTATAAATTCTAGTTTTTATAAAAATATAAAGCAGAAATTATTTTAATGTATCAATGACAATAATTGTTCGTTGATTTTTATTTTGTACACAACTCAATTAATTATTGAATGATTAGTTTTCTTTACAATATCAAACTTCCCTAAAATCTAAAATGATATAAAATAATTAAAATCTTCGAATGATATCTCGCTCTTTAAAATACTCATAATAATAGTAAATTCTTTGTTACATTGATAAATTTAATACCTTATTTCATATTCAAGTTCAGCGAAACTTTGTGCGGTAAAAAATGTCAACAATTTAATAGTTATTCGAAAAATGGGTAAATGATAAAAATAAATATTAAAGCAAGCGCTGGTGCGCGCACATGATAGTCTAGCAGTAATTTAAAAAAATTATGAAAATATAAAAAATGTAAAATAGAAAAATGTACCCAAATAGTGGGATGGTGTTACTTTTGCAACTCTATTAGAACAAAAAAAGGCCATTGTTACGGATTAGTAGGTTCAAAGTTGGCGTACAAATTTAGAGTGTTACGATAGCGCCATCTGTACAGGAAAAGAGGGGGCAGTAGGTTAAGAGAAGAGTAGTAGAAAGCGGGGCTTCGTTGAATAAGCAGCTTTTTAACGAGTTTTAAATGAAGCTTTTATATCTTGAGAGCAATCGTAGGTATTTCTAAGAGTTTTTCATTTTCACCTCTCAGAGTATTCCCGACAACCATGTTTTGATGGTGAACATGACCTACTCTGTTTCCATTTTCAGACTATTGCTTTCTAATTTTTTGGAACAAAATTAGGAAAAAAAAAGAATTTTTTCCATTCTCAAAATTATAATGAATCATTGGGCTATAAATGAATTATGCACACTCATGGTTCTCACAAACTACTTTTCGATAGAGTTCTGTTTTTGATTTTCAAAATTTTTCTAAATTTCTAGAAAAAATCACAATTATTTAGCAAGCTTCTAAAAAATAATCTTCTTTAAATAAGAATAATTTTAAATCTGAAAACATAGTTTTTCTAACTAAATTATTTTGACTGGTGTAATTTCAAATACGAAGCTTTTTTAAAAGAAATATATTAAAATTGACAAAAAACCTTAATTTTAAACATGTTTCTTTTAATTGAATTTTATCTTACCGCTGCTTCTTACTAAATATTTTTAAATTATTGAATTTAAATAAAAAATTATGGCTTATTTTTCCGGGAAAATATTCTCTACAACTTTACTGTTTCCAATTTTTGAAACAAATGTTTCTAAAGCTGAAATCGTTAGAAGAATTTTTGTTAACAAAACATTTTTCAAACAAATAATTATACTTGAAGATGATTTAGTTATTTTTAAAATTGAAATCTTAATCTACATGAAATTTAAAACGTATTTCCCATGCGAAAAAAATATTTTATTGTTATTTTATTAAAAACCCTCAATATGAGCTGAATGGACTTAAAATTCAAAATTTCTGTCAAAAAGTAGCCTCTTAAATTAGTCTCAAAGAAGAACCCATACAGATTAAAAAAATTGCAAATTAGATGTGTAAATATATTTTCTAAGCAATTAATTATTGCTTTCAGCTTTTTTCTCTTAGAATAAGGATAGAAAGTCACGGTTTCATGAAAATTTTTATTTTAGTCGAATTTTCAATTAGAGTGGGGCGATGGTTGATTATTTTTATCTAACATAATTTTTTTAACAAGTTTTTGTTATCTTTATTAATATTCTCTTTAAATAATTCTAGAAATAGCGGTTTTTTCTGAAAATGTTAACCTTTTATCAAATTTTTACTTAGAGTATGGTAATACTTATATCAAATTAGAAAAACGAATCAGTTGAACAAATTATAATTATTTATAGGTATCTCTTTCTATATGAGTACTTGCAAGTTGCGGTTTTTTCTGCAATTTAAAACTTTTTATTTGATTTTCAATTAGAGTAAGGAAATAATTAATCGAAGTTCTAAAGTATAAATTTTGAACAATATATTAATATTGTTAGCGATTTTGTAATTGCTTAATAGTTTAAAAATGCGGTTTTTTATAAAATTTTCTACTATTTTTCTATTCTTAACCTTTAGTGACTTAATGATTGAATTAACCACATGATATTGTTTAAAAAAATTATTTTTAACTTTTCAACTATTTTTGCTTGCATTCATGCTAGAAAGTTGCTTTTTCCAAGTTAAACAAAAATTCAAACAAAAAATCTATTTACACCTGAGACAAAAACAAAGAATGGGAAAATATTAGGAGCAGTTTGGAAAACTAGGTATGTGAATCACTTTTAAAAATTTCGTTTTCAATAACGGCAAGAATTTTAGGGCATGGCGTAAAAGAAAAATCTGGAATTTCAATTTTTGAAGCATATTTCAAATATTTGTTTTATTTCAGAAAAATATCTTCATAAGAAAAAAGAAATTGTTAAAAACATAATTCTTTCTAAAGCTTATTATTTATTTATAACTAATAAGACAGAGCAAAGGTAAACAATATTAAATTGATTAAATAACGATTATTCTTAAGTTTAAGTAAATAATACTTCACTCTAATTAAAAATTGGACAAAAAGTTAAAGACTTTGGAAAAAACTGCAACTATCTAGTATTAATATCTAAGAAGCTAGCATTAAAAATTATATTTTGTTTAAACGATTATTTTTTCCAAATTCAATTAAATCTTACCTCACACCAACTGAAAAGTTGATGAAAAGTAACAAATTTTAAAAAAAATCAATTTCTATCAATATTCAAAGACAATATTATTGAAAATAATAATGGAGTGTTTGAAGGATAACATTTATTAACAATAATAAACTATCAACTTCCTTTTATTAAAAAATAGTCACAAAACGTCAATGGCTAAAAACAATAATCAATTGTTTGAAAATTTAATATGAAATTCTTATTTGCTATATAAAAGAGTATTTGATATATTAAACACAATTCGTATTTACAAAAACGCAAAAAAACATAATTAGCATAAAAAAATCGCAAACCCCATTTTTTCAATTTAGTGTTTTTTTGGGACCCTATAAATCCGACTTCCGGTGGTGATAGAATTAAATTTTGTTTTGTATTTTATGGTTAATTGTTCTAAAGGACTTGTTCTGAAATTGTAAACGTGACCTAGTCTCTTTTCATTTTCAAAATATTGCCTTAAGTTTGTTTGCAAAAAATTAGGAAATATAAAAACTTTTTTTAATTTCATATTTTTTTCGAGTTTTCATCATTATTGTCCTCTTTTTTTAAAGTCATTAAGAACAAATGCTTTTTTAGTGGAAAAAAAATTATATTTAGAGAAACCGATGAAGTTTAACACGTATTTCCCATAAGAAAAGAAAAATTTTTGGTAAATTTTATTAAAAATCATCATTATTAGTTTAATCGAATTCTAACTCAACGCTTTATTAAAAATATCTTATTAAAAAATTTTATTAAAAATTTTATTAAAGATACATGAAACACAACATTCTACTGTTAATTTAATGTTGGTACAAATTGTTTAAATAGTTTATTATTGCGAATACCTGTTTTTTCTTAAAGTATTGGTACATCGTTGTTGACGTAATGATTAATGCTAGTTATCAAACAGAACTGCTTAAACAATTTATTATTGTTTATAACTATGTTCTCGCAGAGAATTGCTAGAACGTTAGATTTTTCTGAAGATTTTAACTTTATTTTGGCTTTTGAGTTACAAACAAATAAACAAGTCTATATTATAATATTATATTATTATGTAATTTGCAATTTTTTTACTCAAATTATAATCAACAAATTTTTATAAAGTACTTTCTATGAGCCAGTTTGTTTTAACTAATATTAATATTCATTATTTGGTACTAAACAAAGGGCCAGAAAAAAACTGAACATTTCATGAAACCCCGCAAATTTCTAAGAATACTTTAGGAGAAAATAGCCATAAACAATGATAAATTGTTAAAAAAATTATATTTGTTAGTCTGAATTATTAAATATCTTATTATTAGTAGAAAATAATATATTATATAAGATAAACATTTTTTATTCGAAAAATCAGCTCGCAATATTCAATGCGACTCTGGCGCACGCATTTAGAATCCTGCGATTTGCGCTTGATGAATTATTTGCCTTTCGCTAGGCGCTCGGTCTTTATATTTGCCCAAATTTATGCACATACCTTTTAAAATTAAAGGTCAAACCAACAAAACTGTAATTTTATTGTTGTAAATTCTCTTTGGTTAAAGCTCTTTTAGTTTTAACGAACAAATTAAAATCATGTATCCTGTGCTTCGAACTCAATTTTGTCCACATTACGAACAGTTCATAAAATGTATTTTATATTTATTTTCTGTACCTTTGTCCATGACTTCTTTTTCAGATCTTGCAATATAGAGTACAAATTTTATTTCTAATGATTGCTTTTAAATATTTGTTTCTTATTTTTTATTACATTTTATTAGCAGCTGTCCTAAAGAATGTATTATTTCCGTAAATTGGAATTATTATTATTTATAATCTGTATTGATATTTAAACAGACGTATTTTCATCGTTTTGTTCCTATAAATTAAAAAGTGCGGATCCTATCAAGAACAAAAACTAATTTGTTATTAAGCATTTTATTTCATCTTGTTTTATTTCATCTTAAAGGCAAACAAAATTTTAAAATACAATTTTATTGTACCTTGTTTAGATTTTCGACAAAGTATTTTTTTTTTTTCAATGCACTTATCTGAAAAAAATGTACATAAAGTGTGACATTTCTTGGTTGAACAACTTCCGTTTTTTCATTTTTTTTTCCTAACTTGTGTCGCTTTTCCGAAACTTTAATCTTCTTAATCTTTAATGTTATTTATAAAAATTAAATAGAAATACGCGTTGTATTTGAATTAGTTTTAAAAAAATTTGTAGAAATTTTTTGGCTAAACAATTTTTCTCCATTTGGCGTGTTTTTCTTACTTCATGTCATTTTTTACAAATTTAATTGGTAATTTTTGATGTTATTTGCAGAGATAAAAGGAACTACGCTTCCAGGCACAAAATTATTCATACAAAATGGGATATTTTTTTTTAACTACTTTCGGTCATTCATTTTTCTGTTTTCGTTTTCCAAAATTTTAATTTTTTAATTTTAATTTTAATTTTTTACTATTAAAACAAAAACAACGCGTCCTATCAAAGAATAATCAAGACAAAATTTGTAGGCTTTTTTGTGGTTAACAAATTTTGGCTCATAATTTTTTTCGTAGCTTGGTTAGTTTTTTTAAAAGCTTAATTTCTTTTTCAATGTCATTCCTTGCGATGAAAACAAAAACAATTGCGGGTTTTCTTGAAATTATTAGTTTTTTGTCCTCTTTTCACTTTTATCGAGTTAAAATTTAGTTTTATCTTGCAAAAATAATAGTTCAAGCAAATTATTACGGCTCATAAGCATGTTTTCCTATAGTATTGCTAGATAATTGCAGTTTTTTCTAAAATTTGGAAACTTTTCTTTGCTTTATACTTAGAGTGGCTAATAATTATTTTAATCTAACAAACCTGACTGTTTAACAAATTATTGTTGTTTATGACAATCTGTTTCTATGCTAATGGTAGCTAGTTGCGGTTTTTTTTTTAAATTTCACTGTATAATATTAAAGTTAAACAAAAATATTTCTTTAAACAGTTTATTGTTTATTATTTTATAATTTATTATTATTATTTGCTCATAAACGAATAGTAAATAAAAATAAAAGAAAATCATATTTTAAACAATGTACTTTTTGTACCACAAGTCTCTAACATAAATAGGAAAAGAAGATAGTTAGAAAAAATAATACTTTGTTTTAAACATTATTTTTTCTTAATTGAAATAATTATTAACGTAGTGCAAGTAAAAAGTTTTTCAGAAAATCGTGACTTTCTAATATAGTGAAAAATTGTTTATAAAATTCATTTAAGCATATAATTTAATATAAAGTAGTAATTTATTTAATTTGATCAATTTAGTATGAAACAGTGTTTTATGTACTAAAAACAATTTTCAAACAAAAAAAAAACAAAAATCATAATGAGAGCCTGAAACTTTCAAAATACATTTTTTGGATAATGGGGTTTTTTGGCACCCTATAAAACACACTTATAGGGGTTTTTCAAAGAGCCTATCCAAGAAAAAATGGCAAAGAGTCAAAAAGTTTTGTTGTTGCCGATGAACAAATTTATTTTCAAAAAGAATTTTATTAAAAATTCCTGGAATTTAAAATTTTATTCACAACTTTTGTTATTCCGACCTACTTTCAAATTTGGTTTGAAACTTTTATGGGAAACAAATTTTGTTGTAAAAATGTTCTCTACTAATGATAAATAAACACAAAACGCGGATAAAAAGCTTATCATTGTGTGCAACTTTTCCTTGTTTTAAAGGTGACTGTGACAAAAATCTCAGTATATAAATGTCCCAAAAACTGTACCTTGACATTAGTATATTTTTAATACACTTTCGAGATGAAGTTTTTAATCTTCGCTCTGATGGCTTTTTATATCGGTGAGTATCAGCAAAAAATTTAATTAATTGAAAAAAAATTGTAGTGCTTCCGTATGGAAGAAATTGTCGATTTTTATTCAGATTTACGCACGAGAAATTTATTAATCGCATCTCAACAATTTTATAGTTGGTTATTTCTTTCAAATTGCAAGTTTTACATTCACTAATTTCACGAAAAAAGTTATCCTTGTTCTAAAAATAATTTTTTAGCTTCAGTCTATTAATTTTCTACTAATAGTGAAAATGAATATTCTATGTAATTATTTATAAAAAAATTAGTATTAGGCTGAAAATTTGTTAAAGTGGAGAAGGTTAATTTTTTTGTTGAACTAACAATTTTAGCAATTTTGAATTTTTTGTTAATAATTAAGAAATTTAAATTAGATTAAAATCAAATTTACATTGCTATTTAACATAAAATAATCAATCTAATAAGTAGAATTCCTGAAAATAAAACAAAGAATGGAATGAAAAAATATGGACAACCATTATGCTGATTTTCTATTGCAATTTGAAAAATATCATTCTTAAAGAATATCCTGAGAAAGAAAAAAAATTTGGGACAAAACTAAAAAAGAGAAAATAAAAAATAAAAGAAAACCAAACAAGCCCTCTTTCTTCTCTTCTTGTTTTAAAATTTCTTTTGTCTTTTTTATTTTTATTATTATCAAATCACAAAAAAATATTGGTAAATAATATTTGGTTGAATATTATTTATTACAGATTCCATAGGATTTTTGAATTTTGAAAGAGACAGCTTGATTTTTAGACAAAAGTAAAACCAAAAAAATTAAATTTATTTTTGTCCTTCCTTTTCGAAAGCAAAATCCTTATTTTAAGCATGTTTACAAATAGTAAAAGGGGCTCGAAATGGTATCTTCAAAAAATTGCTTTAGACCTATTTTCAAAAATAAAAACTGTTTGTCGAAATTCGCTAAAATAAATTATTGAAAGGAGAAAATTTAAGACTTATTTAAAGCCAGTGATCCCAGATCTGAAACGAGATGTGGTCCAACACTATGAGAGGGCTATGTCCGTGTGAATATAGTAGGAGACGCTGTAAATGACTGCGTTGCGCGCGC
>NC_046659.1:107881973-107890524 GCF_010883055.1 Belonocnema kinseyi
TATAATTATGTTATATTATAATAGTCTTATTTATATCTTGATCCGCATTTGAAAGAAATTAAAGAAATTGGCGATTTTGGAATTCATCTCGTTTGGATAAAATCACAATTATTTGATTGAAAAGGTCATTATTTTGTTGCAAATGCAACTATTGTGTAAAAAAAAGTCCTCTTTTCTATCAAAAGTTCAACTACTTTTTTAACATTTTTATTTTTTTTTAATCATTTCTTTCGTTGAAAATACATTTTTGAAACTGACAATCAATACCATTTATGGTTAAGAAATCATGTGTTTTGTTAAAAGATCGTCTCTCTTTGTAGAAATTAAATTGTTTTATGGAAAATTTATACTTTTTGATTAAAAATTACATTTTTCGGTTGAATTATGAACTATAAATATGTTTTGGTTGTAAAGTCGTTCTGTTATAAATGCAAATATATTATTAAAAATTAAAATTATAAGTTTTGGGTGGAAATACTCTTTTTGTTTTTAAAATTAAACAATTTCGTTGAAAGTTCATGTCTTTTGTTGGAAATTGGCCTTGTTTAGGAGAACTTTAATATTTTTGGTAGAAAATGTATCATTTTTGGTAAAAAATGCAATTGTTTGGTTAAAATATCAACTGTACATCTTCTTGGGTTTGAAAGTCGATTATTTCACTAAGAGTTGAACTACTTTGTAAAAAAATACGTTTTTTTTTAACAAGGTTTTTTAATTATGGTTGAAAATTTAACTATTTGGTTGAAAGTTTAACTCTTTCATTGAAAACTCATATTTTTTGCTTATAAAATTCAACTTTTTGTAGATAATTTAAATATTTAAATACTATACAAATTTGAACAAAATGGTTCGAAATAAACAGCCTTGAATTGTTAAATTTGTAATGAGCTAAATTTTCAGTTTAAACGATACAATTTTAATTTAAAAAAAGTTTCACAGTTAATTTAAAAATTGAAATTATTTCAAATAATTTGAGACAGGATTGAGACTTTCGCAGATTAAAAAAAAAAAGCTTTTTGAGAATTGTACAGTATTTAAAAAGAATAACAAAAATTATTGTGATTGCTAAGAACATTGATCATCAATTTTCTTGGTGGAAAATTCATCTGATTGGTTGAAAATTTAACAAATTTGTTTAAAATTAATTTTTTCTGTTAAAAATTATTTATTTTTATCTGAAAATGTAACTATTATATGATTGATTAAAAATTAATCGTATATATTGGTTAAGTTGGAAAATCGTTTTTTTTTTTATAGAACATTAATCTTCTTGGTCAAAAATTGACCTTTTACCTTGCAAATTTAACAAGTTTGTTGAAAATTCGTTTTGTTCTTGTTCAATTCAATTTTTTAGCACAGTCTTTATCTGGAAATTGTACTACTCCATTTTTGGTTGAAACTTTATCCTGTACATTTTATTAGTTAAAACACCAATTATTTGATAGAAAATTAATTTATTTTGTTGAAAAGTAAACTTTTGGGTTGAAAATTGATTTATTGTGTTAATTCGATTTTTTTCCTAAAATTAAAAAAACTGAAAACTCAACTGTTTTGTGAAAAACTGTTTTGTTACACCGTTCGTTTTTAAAAATTATTAATTCGTAAATAAATGTTTTGAGTTTGGATTCATAAATAAAAATGTAAAAATTATTAATATAAAGCGACACAAAATAAACGAATTCAATTTACAATTTAAAAAGTTTCTAGTTAAAAAAGAATTGTAATTAATCCATTTTTATTGATCAAAATGATTCAGTCTTTAATATTGAAAAATTTTCTTTATTTATCCTTCAACTCAAAGCATTGAAAGTAACTTTATATTTTTTAACCAGAAGTCCTTGAACTATTTGGTTTAAAAATAAGTTTACACTGTTTTGTAAAAAAATCATCTTTTTGGCTTTGAAATTTAACAATTAAAAAAAAATGCTTATTGACTGAAAAGTCAACTCTTGTGTAAAATTAATATTTTTTTGAATGAGTTCAAAAGTTTTTAATTAAAAATTAAAACTTTGTTTGTTGAAGATTTATCATTTTAGTTGAAAATGTAATTATTTTGTTGGAGATTGGTTATTCTCTTTTTTTTAGTTGAAAATTCAATTATTTTGATAGTAAGTTAATTTCTAACATTTTCAATCGGCAAACTAAAATTTTTATCTCTAAATAACAATGCAAAAATATTAATTATCGAAATTGATATGAATAAAAGCCCTGAAAGACACAATTTAATTTTTTTTAAAATATTTTTAAAATCTTTCGAGCATGATAAAACTTTTCTAGTCTCGTGGCGTTTTCTCGTACAACGAGCCATTACATATTCCCAGCTTTTTAAACAATATATTTTTTTATAAATTTACGCTTCCTTGAATAATTGCTACTTTCCATGGAAAAATGGAAAAAAGTACAACCATAACAATTTTTTTAAATCGAAACAAGAATTTTAATGAAAAAATAGCGCATAGGGGCCTTGATTATGCATAATTAATTCATAGTCAACTGATAAATTACAATGTAATAAAATTCTTATTTGTTTTAAATTTTCGCAATCAACATTGCTTGCGCAATATTTAAAAAATACAAAACTTTTTTTACTCAGTATATACGGTCTCTTATAGGTTCACATATTTTTACAAAGCAATTGTTTTTTAAAAATTAATTTTTATTCGGAAATACCTTGACTGATCAGATTAGTAAAAATTAATTATTTTTTTAGTTGCTCACTGATACATTGTCATTTTCGTATTGTAAAAAATTCTTATTTTCCTAACTTTGTTCACACAATTAGAAGGCAATATTTCTAAACCCGAGAGACTAACTAAATAAATAAATAAAATAAATAAATATGTCCAAGAATGTACATCTTTTAATTTTTCTAAAGTTTAAAAGTCTCTCAATTATTAAAATGTAACTCTTATTAATTACTATTAAACTATAAATCAAAAAACTAAATGACTGGAATCCTGTACATTACGTGGTAAATAATAATCCTAATAGAAAAGCTTATTTCTATAAAATCCTATCTGGTTGATTTAATCTTAAATCAAAATCAAAAAATTATATTTTTAGGAAGAGAAAATTTTGGGATTCACTAATTGTTTAAAAATTAGTGGAAGCCTCATACTTTCAGCTAAAGACGCATTTACAGGGTTGGAAATGGACTGCTTTGTTGATAATTTCTCTCTTTTTTAATTGAAAATTTATTTTACTGAATGAATATTTAACTATTTTATTCTCGGTTGAAAGTTTATCTTTTTATTTGAAAATTTAAGTATTTGGTTGCAAATTATTTTCTTTTAGTTGCAAATTCAACATTCTATTTAAAAATTCACGTTTACTATTCCAGTTCTTTTTCATTTGATTAATCTTTTTTATTAAAAAATTTTCTGTTTGTAAAACATTCTACACTTAACTTTTATTTTAGAATTGACTTCTTTGGTTAAATTTTTTATTTTTTTATTTTTTTTTTTTAATTAGAATTTTTATCCGAGGATGTTACTATTTCCCTTTTGCTAGGAAATTTATCTTTTTAGTTGGCATTCAATTTATTTTCCTGAAAAATCATTTTTTATTCTTAATTTACTTTTCTAAGTGCAAATTCAAATATTTCTTTTTCGGTTTGTCTCTTTTTTAGTTGCAAAATTTATATGTTTTATTTAAACTGTATCTTTTATGGTGGACAATTTATGTCTTGTGTTTTAAATTTCAAATTAATTATTATAGCAATTTATTATTGCTTCCAGCAATTTAATCTTAAAATACAGATAGAGTCGCGGCTTTAAAAATAATTTTCGCATTTTGTCCAATTTGTCATGGTTCCATACTTGAGAACCACTCTGAACCAATTTGCCAGGAATAATTCCCCTTCTGTGTTTACAAAACATAAACACAGACTGGAAAAACCTTCCGGGTTAAGTTGCTTTAGAGTGGCAATAAGACGACCTTGGTTTCTCTCCATGAGTCATGGAAGGAAGAGAGTCGTAAAAACACACCTGGCGCATCTGCGACGGAAGGCTTCCCCGTCACGCGCCAGGTTTATAAGCATGACTCACGCCGCGTCATCTCACTCTCTCTTTTTTCTCTCTCTCTTCCTTCTCGTTGGGAAAGCGACTAGCGGTAGCCAACCCAACGTCACTAATACGTAAAGCGAAATCAATTCCTATGTTTTTTTGAATAATTACTAATAATGAGCAGAATTCTCATTTGTGTGTACATTTCGCCTTTTATTTTATAGAAAAATTATAGTGTAGTATACTTGATTAGACTTTATATTTTTCTTTTTAATTTTTACTTCTAATAAAAATTTAGTAACGTTACCATAAGTATATATAGTCTTGATTTTAACGATACCCTTCGCCTTTTGAAATTATAATTTAGTATATAATAGGTTTTATATTTTCCGTACCTTGCAATTTTTATTTTACCTTGTAGGATCATATACTTTAAATTCATTACTCTTATATTTTTGCCTTTCGTAATTTCACCTTTTTATTTTATATTTTTGTTTGTGACCTTAACCTTTTAGTCCTGTATTTTTCTGTTAGGCATTTTCCATTTCAATTTTTATATTTGTAATTTTGTCTCAATTCTATATTGTTAATTTTACGTTTCCATTCTATATTTGCATTTTATTTTGTAAATTTTCTCAATTCTATATTCTCGAAACTTCGCGCGACGCGCCATGTTGTCGCTAGTCCGAGATCGAACTGCGCGCTCAAACCAGTGATCCCAGATCTGAAACGAGACGTGGTCCAATACTATGACACGTCTATGCCCGTGTGAATATGGTAGGAGACGATATAAATGCCTGGGTTGCGCGCGCAACCCATTTCTCCTCTTCTGAATTTGAAAACTCGAAGGTGCACGATTGCCGGTCGGAACACTTCGGCGGTTCTATTTATATCTCAATCTGCTTTGAAATAAAATGAAGAAATTGGGATTTTAATATCTCCAGATTTCGATGCTATTATAATTATGTTATATTATAATAGTCTCATTTAAATCTTGATCCGCATTTGAAAGAAATTTAAGAAATTGATGATTTTGGAATTCATCTCGTTTGGATAAAAACTCAATTATTTGATTGGAAAATTAATTATTTTGTTGAAAATGTAACTATATTGTAAAAAATGCTTCTTTTCTATCCAAAATTCAAATGCTTTGTTAAAATTTTTATTTCTTTTATTTAAAGGTTCATCTCTTTCGTTCAAAATACATTTTTGAAACTGACAATTAATCTATACCATTTTTGGTTAAAAAGTCATGTATTTTGTTAGCAATTCGTCTTTCTTTATAGAAATTAAATTGCTTTATGGAAAATTTATACTTTTTGATTAAAAATTACATTTTTCGGTTAAATTATCAACTGTAAATATTTTTTGGTTGCAAAGTCGTTTTTTGTAAATGCAACTATATTGTTAAAAATTAAAATCATAATTTTTGGGTGGAAAATTCGATTATTCACTTAAAGTTGAATTACTTAGTAAAAAAATTAATTTTTTCTTATTTAGGATTCATAATTATAGTTGAAAATTCAACTATTTGCCTTTAAATTAGTTTAAAAATTAAGCTTTTTTTTAGATAATACTCTTTTTGACTTTAAAATTTAAAAATTTATTAAAATTAAATTGACCTTTTCTAGTAGAAATTTAATCTTTTTGGTTAAAAATGTATCGTTTTTGCACAAAAATGCAATTGTTTGGTTAATATATGAACTGTACATCTTCTTGGGTTTAAAAGTCGATTATTTCACTCAGAGTTGAACTACTTTGTAAAAAAATACGTTTTTTTTCGCAAGGGTTTATAATTATGGTTCAAAATTTAACTATTTGGTTGAAAGTTTAACTCTTTGATTGAAAACTCATATTTTTCGTTTAAGAAATTCAACTTTTTGTAGATAATTCGTCTTTTTCACTTTAAAATTAAATAATTTCGTTGAAAATTCATGTATTTTGTTTAAAATTTGTCTTTTTTTGTAGATCATTAATTTTCTTGGTCGAAAATTCATCTGATTGGTTGACAATTCAACAACTTTGTTGAAAATGAATTTTTTCCGTTCAAAATTATTTATCTTTATCTGAAAATGTAACTATTATAGGATTGATTAAAAACTAATCGTATATATTGGTTAAGTTTGAAAATCGTTTTTTTTTTTTATAGAACATTAATCTTCTTATTCAAAAATTCACCTGTTCCCTTGAAAATTTAACAATTTTATTGAAAATTCGTTTTTTCCTTGTTCAATTCAATTTTTTTATCACAGCTTTTATCTGGAAATTGAACTATTCCATTTTTGGTTAAACTTTATTCTGTAAATTGTATTAGTTAAAACACCAATTATTTGTTAGAAGATTATTTTTTTGTATTCGATTATGACTTGAAATATTATTTCAGTATAACAATTTTTTATTTTTAACCCATTCAATTTTAAATTTTTTAATTAAAAAAAGAAAATTTCGTTAATCATCAGCAATATTTGACCGACATTTAGAACAATCCATTTTCAGCCAAAACGATTAAATTTCTACCAAACAAGTTCAATTTTCAACAAAATTATTTAATTCTAAAGTCAAAAAGAGTATCATCTACAAAAATCTGAATATTTAACCCAAAAATATGATTCTTCAACCAAAATTTTAATTTTCGACCAAACAGTTTAACTTTCTATCAAATTGTTGACTTTTAACGCCCAAAGATGCAATTTTAACACAAAAGTAAAATTTTTAACAAAAAAATGAAAATGTATCATTTTTGGTCAAAAATGCAATTGTTTGGTTGAAATATGAACTGTACATCTTCTTGGGCTTAAAAGTCGATTATTTCACTAAAAGTTGAATTACTTTGTAAAAAAAATACTGTTATTTTCAACAAGATTTTATAATTATGGTTAAAAATTTAACTATTTGATTGAAAGTTTAACTCTTTGATTGAAAAATCATATTTTTCGCTGAAAAAATAAACTTGTTGTAGATAATTCGTTTCATTGACTTTAAAATTAAATAATTTGGTTAAAAATTCATGTATTTTGTTTTAAATTTGTCTTTTTTTGTAGATCATTAATTTTCTTGGTCGAAAATTCATGTTATTGGTTGAGAATTTAAAAACTTTATTACAAATTTATTTTTTCAACTAAAAATTATTTTTTTTACCTGAAAATGTAACTATTCTAGGATTGACTAAAAATTAATCGTTTTTATCTGGAAATTGAACTATTCAATTTTTGTTTGAAACTTTATCCTGTACATTGTATTAGTTAAAATACCAATTATTTGATAGAAAATTAATTAAATTTGTTAAAAACTAAACTTTTGGGTTGAAAATTGATATATTTTGTTAATTAGATTTTTTTCCAAAAATTAAAAAAACTGCAAAATACAAAAATTTCCTTAAAATCTTCGGGATTCTTTTTTTTTTAATTTTTAAAATGTTTTCAAATAATCACTTAAAATTTATTTGTCAAAATAAAAAATCATTTTCAATGTTCTTAGTAATCACAACAATTTTTGTCATCCTTTTTAAATACATCACAATTTTCAAAAAGCATTTTTTTTTAATCTGCAAAAGTCTAAATCGTGTTTCAAATTATTCGAAATATTTTCAAGTTTTAAATTAATTCTGAATATTTTTTTAAATTAAAATTGTAGCGTTTCAACTTAAAATTTAGCTCATTACAAATTTAACAATTCAAGGCTTTCTATTTCGAACCATTCTGTTCCAATTTGTATAGTGTTTAACCATTGTTGGTAATGGATTGTTTTAAATGAACGGTCAAATATTGCTGATGATTAACGAAATTTTCTTTTTTTAATTAAAAAATTTAAAATTGAATGGGTTAAAAATAAGAAATTTTTATAATGAAATAATATTTCAAGTCATAATCGAATACAAATAAATTAATTTTCTAACAAATAATTAATGTTTTAACTAAGACAATTTACAGGATAAAGTTTAACCAAAAATGGAATAGTTCAATTCCCAGATAAAAGCTGTGATAAAAAATTGAATTGAACAAGGAAAAAGATTAAATTTCTACTAAAAAAGGTCAATTTGATTTTAATAAATTTTTTAATTTTAAAGTCAAAAAGAGTATTATCTACAAAAAAGCTGAATTTTTAACCTAATTTTAAGGCAAATGGTTGAATTTTCAACTATAATTATGAATCCTTAATAAGAAAAAATTAATTTTTTTACTAAGTAGTTCAACTTTAAGTGAATAATCGAATTTTCCACCCGAAAATTATTATTTTAATTTTTAACAATATAGTTGCATTAACAACAAAACGACTTTGCAACCAAAAAATATTTACAGTTGATAATTCAACCGAAAAATGTAATTTTCAATCAAAAAGTATAAATTTTCCACAAAGCAATTTAATTTCTACAAAGAATCTCAAAAATCTTCAAAAATGTATTTTGAAAGAAAGAGATGAACCTTCAAATAACAGAAATAAAAATTTTAACAAAGTAGTTGAATTTTTGATAGAAAAGAGGACTTTTTTACAAAATAGTTACATTTTCATCATAATAATTAATTTTTCAATCAAATAATTGAGTTTTT
>NC_046659.1:107890624-107892200 GCF_010883055.1 Belonocnema kinseyi
ATAATAGTATTAATATTTATATAATTTATATTTTATTCTTGAAGTAAAGTAACCTCAAAATACACGCATTAAAGAGGCGCGCGAAGTATTCAAATCATGAGAATCGCCAGCGCAGCATCGAAATCTGGAAATATTAAAATCCCAATTTCTTGATTTTATTTCAAAGCAGATAGATATATAATTAGAACCGCCGAAGTGTTCCGACCGGCAATCGTGCACCTTCGAGTTTTCAAATTCGGAAGAGGAGAAATGGGTTGCGCGCGCACCCCAGACATTTATATCGTTTCCTACCATATTCACACGGACATAGACGTGTCATAGTGTTGGACCACGTCTCGTTTCAGATCTGGGATCACTGGCTCAAACACGTCGAGAATAGAGATGGACGGGGCAACCACTACGCCCCTCTATCAACAACGCGAGTGGCCGAGAGGACCACGTTAATCGCCGGTTGGCCGGCCGATCTCTCTCTCTCTCTCTCGTAGTCGGTACGCTCTTAGCCCTTAGTATGCCTGGCAAATGCAAAAAATCCCCGTTCCAGCAAGTGCACCCTAGTCCAGCGATTCCCAAACTTTTTATGCACTTTCTGCGGAGCGGCAGGGCCGCCACCCTCACATTTTTCCACAATACCCTGCCGCCAAGGGGGTACACTTGACTGCTTCACTGCTTGACACACCATGCTTCACGTGAGAGAATTAGAGGCGGCTGAGAAAAATGAAAATGTGTTAATATGTTAATAAATTAAATTTTAATTAGTTGAATCAATTTCCTAATCTAATTTTAAGCAAATGAAAAGAAAGTTAAAGAGAATCGGTTAATATCTTTAATGCCAGTTGACAGTTCTTGTAATTTTGCGTGTTCTTAACGATATGCATAATTACTCGAAATGTTAACCGATTTTTATTAACTTTTTTTCCATTTTCTTATAATTACATCAGAAAAATGATTCAGATAATTAGAATTGAATTGAGCCATATCTTTAGGATTTTAGTTATTGAAACAGCCTTAAATTTAATGACAATGAAAGGTTCATCATAGCAGGGGGGGGGGGGCTGCCGAGTGCCTGGGCCCGGGCTGGCTTCCCCCTCGGGGCTTGCCCGGCCCGAGGTGGCATTCCCCTGCCGGCGGCAGCCTTATCGGCCGGCGGCACTAGTTTAGGAATCGCTGCTCTAGTCCGCCGTCGCTTAGTCGCCCTCCACGACTCCCTTCAGGCTTCCGGCTTCCCACAAGTGGAAGATCTCAGACCCTCCTCTTCCTCAACCTCCTCCCATAATCCTAAAGCCATCGTTCGATCGGTGGTTCTCCTTCCGGACTCTTTAAAGGTCCGCCCCTCGCCTTGCACTGACACAACTTACCAGCCGCAGGACCCAGAACAAGTCGATGGCTCGACTGGACGCCTTCCTACGATCCAACAACCGGAGCCTGCCCATGAGGGGGCAACTTTCAGCGACGACGTCCACCTAAGTCGTGGTGCAGTACGAGGGTAGTTCAATAAGTCCTTAGAATGAAGTATAAAAACAATTTTTTTTGGGTAAATTTTTTTTTATTTTTCAACATAATCTCCTTGGAGCTCTAT
>NC_046659.1:107892300-107923183 GCF_010883055.1 Belonocnema kinseyi
TTTTTTTTTCAATTGGTTATAAAAACACGTAAACTCAGAAGATGTGGACTGTGACTGCACCATATATCTAGTCGGAAGTGGTGCTGACTGAAAACAGATGATATGGAGCGATTCGCGCGCCATCTGTTGGTCATTATAAGGACTTATTGAACTACCCTCGTAGCCTCTGCCCAGGAGAGAACGACGGCTCGCCACACCCAGGAAGATCAGCAACCCACGCCACCTTCATCGTGGTAAAAAGCCTCTGCCCAGGATGACACGAACCGTTCCACACGCTCCGCCGACCAGCCTCCGGCGAACCTGCGTCCTCTCACAACCACACGCCTTGCCTCCACACGTTCACCAATTTACTTCAGATCAAGTCGGGTCACAACCTACACCCCGGTTTGTTTTAAATTCTCAAATAGAATAATGATAGAAATGGCAGGTCTTTCTGGAATTTTTAACTTTTTTGTGTAATTTTTACTGAATGTGATTCAATATTTGAATTGAAATTTAAATGATAAAAAAATTCAAATGATTTCGCAAAATTTTGAAAGAAAATATAAGTTTTTACAGCAAAATTACTAAATTTCCAAGATTAAAATTTGTTATAATATATATTCCATTCAGTTTGAAAGATATCTATAAGCTGCAAATAGATTTTTTTAAATATATGGGATTTCAAGAAATTGAGAAAAAATTCTAGGTGATTTTTCAAATTTATTTTTTAATAACTTTAGAAGTATAGATAATATTCCAAAAAAATGTCAAACAAAGTTAGATCTTTCAGATATTTGAACCTAGATTTTATAAGTCTTTTAAGCATTTAAAATTTTTAAGGGAATAAACCAGTTTTCATAAAATTTAAAAATAAAATTTGTAATGTTTTTTTAGGAAAAATTAATGAATTTAAATTCAAATATTTTTTTTTAAATATACAAAACAGAGATTACGTATTTTCTAAATTTTTTAGAGATCAAAAAACTGTAGGAATAATTTTAGACAATTTAAAAAATATTTTTAGTTTTCGAAACAGTCAAACATAATGTTAATTTTGAGATATTTAAAAATAGTACAGCAAAATCTATATTTTTGAAGACTTCGAACAACACCTTTATAAATATTTTGAGAATTTTGAAAGGTTTCGAGAGAATGAAAACAATTTTTCTAGATTTCTTATAAAGTTTAAAATAACTTTTATTTCTTTTAAAAATTAAATTTTATAATCAAAAACACATAAAGTTTTTTAACTAGAAAATGTAGATTGTAGGTGGGTTTTCAATACAATTTTTAAACTTTTAAAGAATTTTGAAAGGTTTCAAGATAATAAAAAAATCTCTTGTGATTATGCTGGAAAAGATTAAAATTATATTTACTCGAAGAATTTAATTTTAAGATTTCCGAGAAATCCATGCAAAAATGTTTAATATACTTTTTTAAAATTGATTTTTCAAGAAAATTAAAAAAAAAAAATTTTTAATATATCTTAACAGATCTAAATTTTCTTAAAACTGAAAGAGTTTAGGGCAGTTCCTAAAATCTTCAATATTTTTCACAGGTTTAAAAATAATTAAAATGTAACAGTTATTAATTACTATTAAACTATAAATCAAAAGCATAAATTAACTGGAATCCCGTATATAACTTTAATTCTCTTGAAATGTATAAATCTTTTACTCAACATGAATTAGAAGAAAAACTAGTTTGGAGGAAATTAAAAAATATTTTATAAAGTTTTAAAAATCTTTCAAAGTTTAAAAATATTTTCAATTTGTTTAAGACTTCCGAAATTTCTAAATATATTTTAGTCTGCCTTAAATTATTTTTTAATCTGAAAAAATTATTGAATATTTTAAAAACTGCCCTAAACTCTTCCAGATTTAAAAAAAATTTAGATCTGTTAAGAAATATTTTTATTTTTTTATAATTTTCTTGAAAAATTAATTTAAAAAAGTATATTAAACATTTTTACATGAATTTCTCGGAAATCTTAAAATTAAATTCTTGAAGTAAATATAATTTTGATCTTTTCCAGCATAATCACAAGACAATTTTTTTAATACCTTGAAACCTTTCAAAACTCTCTGAAATTGCATTGCAAATTCTCTGAAAATCTACATTTTCTTTTAAAAACTTGATATCTTTTTAAATTATAAATGAGGTTCTAGATTTTTTTGAACTTCCTAATAATATCTTTTAAACTGATTCCAATTTTTCTTAGAATTTTTTTATAATCTTGCGAAATTACAAAAGTTGCTCTTAAATCTAGAAGATTTTTTTCAAAAATTGTGGAAATCTTTTGAAGTGTAAATAAATTTTAAAGTCTTTTAAAATTGAATTTTTAAAGGAATAACAATTATTTTAAATTTCATCAAAAATTTTTAAAAAGTTGTTTTATTCTCTCGAAACCTTTCAACATTCTCAAAATACTTATAAATTAGTTGTCCGAAGTCTACAAAAATATAGATATAGATCTATTTTTTTAAATATATCCAAATAAAAATTATTTTCGACTCTTCCGAAAACTTTAAATATTTTTGAAACTGACTCGAATTTTTCCTACATTTTTTCGGACTCTGCAAAATTCAGAAAAAACGTAGTCTCTGTTTTGTATATTTAAAAAAAAAATCTTTGAAAACTTGCCTTGCAATCCTCCAGATACTTTTTTACAAATTTATACAATCATTTGAAATTGATTGAGAAACCTATTTAAGATAAGGAATTATTTAAATTTAAATTCATTAATTTTTCCTAAAAAAACATTACAAATTTTATTTGTAAATTTTATGAAACCTAGTTTATTCTCTTAAAAATTGAAAATGCTTGAAAGACTTATAAAATCTATGTTCAAATATTTGAAAGATCTAAATTTGTTTAACATTTTTTTGGAATATTAAGTATACTTCTAAAGTTATTAAAAAATAAATTTGAGAAATCACCTAGAATTTTTTCTCAATTTCTTGAAATGCTATATATATTTTTAAAATCTATTTGAAGCTAATAGATATCTTTCAAACTGAATGTAATATATATTCTCAAATTTGTAATTCTCGGAAATTTCGCTTTAAAAACTTACATTTTCTTACAAAATTTTTCGAAATCATTCGATTTTCTTTTAATTCAAATATTAATTTAAATATTAATTCAGTCTTATTGAAAACT
Source organism: Belonocnema kinseyi (assembly GCF_010883055.1). NCBI lineage: Eukaryota > Metazoa > Arthropoda > Insecta > Hymenoptera > Cynipidae > Belonocnema > Belonocnema kinseyi. Next base: position 107,895,445 of record NC_046659.1, read on the forward strand.
AAACAAAAAAGTTAAAAATTTCAGAAAAACCTGCAATTTCTGTCATTGTCTTATTTGAGAATTGGACAAAATTCGAAAATTATTTTTAAAGCCGTGACTCTCTATCTGTATTTTAAGATGAAATTGGTGAAAAAAGTAGTGAATTGCTTGAACAATTAATTCAAACACCTAAGTAACAAGAAAGTTATTTTCTCACTAAAAATAGAGGAATAAAATATTAATATTAAACAATCAATTTGCAACAATAAATAAATGATTTGCGAGCAAAATAATTGGATCTTAAACCCAAAACATAAATTTTCTACCATAAAAGAAACAGTTTAAATAGAATGCATAAATTTTCATCTAAAAATGAAACAAACCGAGCAAAGTAGATTATGAATAAAAAATTATTTTTCAGCAAAATGAATAAATTGGCAACTAAAAATATAAATTTTCAAGCAAAAGGGAAATAGTAACATCTCCGGATAAAAGAAGCTAATTTTCAACTAAAAAAAAAACGAATTCTTAACCAAAGAAATTTATTCTAAAAAAATGTTAAATAAGAGATGATATACAAACAGAAAATTTTGTAATAAAAAAGGTTAATAAAATAAAAAAAATGGAATGTAAAAGTGAATTTTCAAATTGAATGTTGAATCTTCCTTAAAATATAATTTTTTAAATTTTGATCCAAAATTAAATAAGCCAGATAGTATTTTACAGAAATAAGTTTTTCTATTCGGATAAATATTTACCAAGGAGAAATTCTGTACGAATTTCCTTAAATATCGTAATTTCTTTCCTTTTTTTTAGATATACAGAAAAATTTAAATATTCCTAATTCCGTGGAAATTTTATTTCCTCAAATCGGTGTTCACAAAATTATTTTTTACTCTTCCTTTTTTCACAATTTTAATTGTTAAGAATTGTTAAGAATTGAGAAAATAATGATTTTCACGAGGAAAATATGACAGCGAATTTTTTGACAAATTGAAGTCAAAATTTTGTTTAAAAGACACTCTAAAATGGTTTTTATTCTGTGAAGCTATAGTTCTTTACAGATTTGTTATTATATTTTTTGCATGAAATACGATAAATGTTTTTTTTCAGAGACCCGTGTAGAAATTCAAATGGAGAACTAGTCCGGTTCCCGACCATTTGACCCCACTTAAAGTCGGGGGCTATTCGGGTCATCTGACTAGCCCCCGACCAGTAGCGTCACGGTAGATTAGTCGGGGGCTAGTCAGGTGACCCGACTTATCCTAGTTGGGGCTTGATCGGGTACTAGTAGGGGTCATATGATAATACATCCGCGTAGAATATTAACCAAACTCCCCAAAATTTGTGGAACATCCCCTAAAAGTTTGTCAAAATACATATTATTTACAGAAATCTCCATAAACTGTTTTTAAATATTTAAAATTGCTCAAATTTACTCAAGAATCTGAAATGTTTATTCCTTCCGAAATTCTAAAAGTCCTAAATATATTTGAAAAGGCTCGAATTTCCCTAATGATTTGTAAAATCCTGTAAAATGAAATGTATATTTTTTTAATATTTAACATTCTTTTTTTGACACATCTGAAATACTTTAAAATCTTTTCTAATTGTCTTATGGAAATTATGAAAATGATCAAATTTACATTTATATAATTCGAAAAACTGCTAATACTTCTTTTCATGTAAGTAATTTTAAAATGTGTATGAGTAAAAAAATATCAAAAAGCATTGTTGTGTTACGTCCAAATATTGTTTCATTTATTTCTATACTGCTCTTAATCGTAAAAAAATTATTTTTATTCACAAAACTTCTATTACGTTTTTAAAACTAATACAAAAAAATTGACGTAACTGTAGTTAGGTTGTGGGAAGGTAAACGAGTCAAAAATTATGTAACGCAATATGTGAACGCTCCCTAATAATAGCACTCGTAAATTTTACTTTGCATAAATTTACTGAATTCATTCTTTCAGAATCTAATTTCAACAAGAATATAAGTGATCAAGAAATTTTAACAAATGAATTGTTATTAGAAAATTAGGTGAATAATAAAAAAAAGAGTACAAAAGTTAGCGCGCATGCGCGCATATAATGCTTTAGTAATAGTATATTCCACGTTACTTGTTAGTAAAGTCTACGTTACATGGATTCCTTGAACACACTTTTTCGATTTTAACTTTGCGAACACAGAAAAAACTGAAGCTAAATTTTGTTGCTTGCGAAATTTCCCGCTGTTAAAGTTCACATGCTATTTGGCGAAAGTTTATCCTACCCTAAGACAGTGTCCCCAATCCTGGGAACTTTTTAAACTGCGTTTGCGTCACGCCGACAACCCGATTGGTCACTGTTAGCGCGCTGATTTTAAATTATATAAATATTCAGATTTAATATTTATAATAAATAATTATTGCGAAACGCCCAAATAGAATTTTCGTGATCCTGAAATAAGATTTTGGAGTGACAGATACAAATAAATTTATTTTAATAAAAAAGAGGTTATGAATTATGAGTTCAGATAAATAAATCATTTTTGTTTGTCCCAATGATCAATCGCCTCTCTGTCGAGTTTTATTATTAAATTTTTGCTTATTTCCGACAAGTTTAATTAAAGTAAAATTACCGATATTTTTTGCTTAGTTATAAAACTTTTTATTACCTTTTCATTCACATTTTGAAACATTTAAAATGCTAAATTAAAGAAAAACTTTTTTTTTCTAAGGTCAGAATTCATAACATTTTTTGTATGAAAATCACATTATTTTTTCATCTATTAATCGAAACTTCTAATTTAGTATTAAGAAATTATTTTGGGTACATTTTTCAATCATTATTTCTCATAAGTGTTAAATCTGAATATTTATATAATTCAAAATCAGCGTGCTAACAGTGACTAATCGACTTGTCGGTGCGACGTTAGCGCATTTTAAAAGGTTCCCAAGGTTGGGTACGCTGCCCTACGTTGAAATAAAAGCTGTCGTCTGCTACGGCCTCGTTAGCAGAAATGGGAAAACAACAAAGTATGAGTGAATCCAAGCTATAAATCGGGACACCAGATTTAAAACAACATAGAAAAACAAAAATTAAAATTTGTTGCAGGTAAGACCTGCAACGAATCAAAATGAAACATGTTTTGGCAAAATTTTCTGAAACTATGTAAATACCGTGAAACACTTTCATATCCATCCCTTCTATAGCCATTCCGAGAATTGAAACAGCATCGTAGGTAGGTATAACAGGAATTGTGCGGGGGCCGCGGGGTCTGCGGTTGTCACTCAGAAGAGCAGTCAAGCATGTACAAACAAAAGCGGAGCGGGCTGCAATGAGTTATTTCATACTCAAGGTCAGCCCCACAATCAGCGCTATAAAAGAGTTTCACTGTACTTAATTTTTATAAATTTATATTATTATTACTGAAATTTAGTAAAATAAGGTCAATAATAACTCAAAAAATGTAATTCTGAGGAAAAAATCGTACAAATATTTTTTCGTCATTTTGACAAATACTATACAAAATCCAGTTTAAAATAAGACCAAGGTCTTCAAAAGTTCAAATTATTTTCCGAGTTATTACAGTTTTTTATATGTATATTCTTTATACTACTAAATTTTACCAACTGTTAATAATTAGAAAATTATTCCCTAAGTTACTAAGAATCATCACAGGTTGCATTCAAAACCATGCGAACTAAAACCTTTACATTTATTTCGGTGAAAAATTTACATTCTCGAAAAAAAATCGTTTGAGATCTGACCGGTAACTTACAAGTAAGATACCGGTGTTCCTGACGTGAGTTACCACCTTTCATACTGTAAACAGATGGGAATCCCCATTTAACTCAAATTTAATGAAGGTAAACGACGATAGATAGCGCTGGCGTAGTGATTCTAGCCGCAGCCCCAATAAAAATCGAGCGGTTATAAGACGAAAGATAATCCAGGCAAGGATACAAATGGGAAATGATCTTCGATTCATGTAAAGTTTATCTGGAAAGGTTAATTTTTGTTGTCGTAAATCTTTTACATGGAATCAATGTAAACTTCATCTTTCTTTTTTCTCTGTGAAGCTTTGAGAAGTAGAAAATTATAACAAACAAATAGTTATTTAAAAACTGTGTAAATAATAAAAATGAATACAAAAGGAAGCGCGATCTGGCGCGCACACACAGTAGTCTAGTCAGCATTTAAAGTTATTCAATCTAGGTGCTTCATTTGCATCAAAAGTCCCAATTACTTAGTTGATTTTCAAAATTTCCAGGTTTTATGAAGAGCATGCCTGTACCAAATACCGGAATGAGATCAGATGACATATTAGCAGTATATTTTGATATTACAGCACACGATTTGGAAAAACCTTGTGATAAAATTGTTGATCGAAACGAATGGCTCCGGAAACTCAACATAGCTGTAGTAAATGTTACAGCTGTTGCAGTAGATCTGAGTAAAAAAGAGGTTTCTGAACATTGGCCAAGAGATAGTGTAAAGGATAACTGTTTGAAAGATGCAAAGTTTAAAGGGGCGAAACAAAATGTCGTCGATATTGCGTTGCCATGCGGAACGGAGGATGAAAAAAAGGAAGCCATGAGTGTCGCCGATGATCAAACTTGTTTGAACTGGTGAGGAATTATTCAATGGTGAGTTTTTTTAAAATTATTTTATACGAATTTCATCATCTTTAAGATTTTAGTTCTTCAATAATATTCTACGAGGGGATAATTGTTCTGATTTTCTGTATTGACTGAGGGCTGATTTTGAAAAAAAGTGAATTAAAATTGATTCATGGGGATTGACAGTGATTCGTGAATGGATTTGAACTAATTTTGAACAATTTATAGACAAAACCCGTTTTTTAATTCGAATTTATAAAATGTAATAAATTTATTGGTGTTTTATAAACAATTATCAATGCCAGGTAATTATTTTAAAATGAGTTCCTTTTTTTTCTGAACAATAAGCAAAAAATTATGCGATTATTTCGCAAAATTATCAAACTTATGTGTCGATACAAACTGACAATTATTTGAACAAATTTATGCAACAAATGCACTGTATGCCTATTTTTATAGGTAAAAACTTAGGAAACAAGCAATACTAAAGTAAAAATGACTAATTCCCAATTTTGTACGGACTTTAAAAATAAACTATTTACATTCTGAACAACACTCGTTTAAACAATTTTTATAATATTAGGCAGTTTTTAGGAAAACATTAGGTTTCTTTAGAGTATTGATTCAAGTCAGTGTTAGGGTTTGAGTGTTACCCGACTTGATCTAAGTTTAATCAAGGCTATCTGGCTCTTCGTGTTGTGTGGAGAGCCCTTAGTACCTAGCGGTAGAGACTGCTCGACGCTGGAGTCCCTCGGGGTGATCCAGCGACCTGGTCCTAGAGGCAAGGGAAGGCAAGCCGGTTCCAGGAGGAACCGCAGCTTGACCGACCAACAGTGCGAGCGGAAAGAACCAACTCGTACCCGGAGGTAGAGGGCTCCCGTCGTCAGTGTGGTGTAAGGTAGAAGAATCCGCTTGGCTTGGAAGCCAAAGCTTCACCTGGAAGTTTCCTCAAATCGAGCTTATTTTGAAAAAAAAGGGTCACTGTGGAGCAGATTTCGTCATCCTCGATCAGAATGACGTAGTTATCGTCATCCTCTCGGATTCGTTTGGGAGGGGTGGAAGTAGCGCGCGGAAGCAACGCTCGGAAGTATCTCAGCGGCCCGACGACGAGAAAGAAGAGGCAAGAGGTCTGATATTGTGAAGGCGTGAGGTAGGTGGGATGAAGACAACTGAGCGTACGATTTCCTTATGGTTTTTGCTCTTCACGAAGGCGGAGGGGCGGTAGTCCTCGAGGTGGAGGCTGCCTTGGAACGCGTTGCGGAGTGCGGCCAAGCAGCGGCGAACTGCGGTACGTTTACCAGAGCAGGAGCGTATCTTGCCGCACTCAGGCATAGGGTTCAGCAGGTATTTGGGAAACGGAGGATGCAAAAGAAAAGTTCGACCGACATACGAAAGAGTGCCGGCTTCAGGAAGAGGAGAAAAGAGTTTAGCGGATCTGCGAGGAGAGCTTACCGGCTTCAAAGAAGAAAGAGTTTGGCGGAGCTGCAAAAAGCTCAACGGCCTGAAAGAAGGAAAGAGTTCGGCAGAGCCGCGAAAAGAGCCTATCGGCCTTAGTAAATGAGAGAGTTTAGACGAAGCTGCAAGAGCATAGCGGCCTGATGAGAGAGGATGGCAGAGCTCTGGAAGCGTACTGCCATAAAAAGAGAGAAAAGAATTCGGCGGAGCTGCGGTGAGCGTACTAACCTGAAGAGATAGAGAGAGAGACAGAAAACAGGTGAAAGTAGACATGTGTTTCTTTTCAAGGCCTGTCAGCCTCAAACCACGGCGTTGGCCGTGATGAAAAATATCCATTGATGCAGCTGCGCCAGCTGTAGCGAAAATCTCTCTCCCTCGTGTCCCTTTCACGGTGGTTCGTGGGAAGGAAAACGAGCTCATCTAGACACCACTAGAAAGGAATTAACCGGGAATGAAATCCCGGCTCGGGTCTATTTTATAAACACGAGCGGGGAATTTGGTGCGGTAAGTCGCCTTTTCAGTGTTTCGCAATTATGTGGCTAGTGGCCTATGGCAGGTCCACCCCTTATCGGATAGAGCTCGCCCTGCACAAGTAAAAAAAAATTAACTGACATGACTTTGTAGGTCGCCTTGCGGCAGACGTACGTAGGAATTTACAAATGAGCGCGTGCGTTTCGGCAGCCCTACCTGCATAATAAAAATTCCGCGATATTTACATGTTAGACGGATGCATTTCTGCAGTCCTTCAATTTTTTACTAGGATAGTTCTTGGTTATGGTTTACGGCGTCCAGGTGGGTATGGCCGGCCTTCTCTGTAGCCGACCAAGTCCCTCTGCCGAAGGTTATAATCCCTCCTGGCGTTATTGAGACGCTGTCTCGGCTCCTCCTCTTCGTAGTAGTCGGCGAGCTTGTCTGGCTCCCAGTTTTCTGGTTCTGTATTGTCGGATAGCACCTGCTCAGGTGCATCGGATGCTGCGTGTGACTCCCTGTCAAAATGTTGCGGACGTAAATCCCTTGACCAGAACTTGTATATCCTCCTGCGTCGTCTTCCTCATCAGCGGCTGTAATGAGGTTCGCTCGTGCTTCGCTGAAGCTTTCGGCTACTTTTTTACCGCCGAAACTTTCGGCTAGTTCTGGCCCAGTCCCCTGACCAGGCAGATGGCCGTTAAGTGGATTTATGGTTATTTCCTCGGCTGCTGTTTGCGCAGGCAGTTTTTATGAAGGTGATGGAGTTATCGTTGCCGTTAGGGTGGCAGGAGCTTCAGCTTGTGCGGCCCATGTTCGCGTATTTCCCTGGATGGCATCGGGTAACCGTGTCTTCAAGATCGGGCAATCCTGATGGAAGTGCCTGCCCGGGCAGTAATGGCACTGTGGTGGCGGGTGTGGCGCTATCGTGGTGCTGGATGTGGCCACTGGCTGTGTGGTGGCAGGCTTCTTTGTTGTTGCTGCCGGCCTATTCCTGGTTTCCTCTGCTTCGTCCGACTCAGCCTGCAGAGCTTTCTCCACCGAAGTGAAGTCATTTTCGCACTGGCTAAGAAAGGTGTCTGAATCCTCGTGATCCAAACCTGCGAAAATTGAGGCCGGAACATCGGGTGTCCTAAATGCCCTGATGATAGCCCGCCAGTCGGCGGCGGCCGATGTTGGTGCTGGCAGAGCCACATTCGCCTCGATTTGTGGCTGTGTTAATACCCTCCTCATTGAAGGTGTCGTTGAAGGTGTTGGTACCATTGATATAAATACTGAACTGACTTCTGCCCCGCATGGATGTGGGAGCTGTGAGTTTAATAGAAAAATACTAATTTTCTACGAAGCTAAATTTTCAACACAGAAGATAATTTTTTACCAAAAAGGACAAGTTTTCACCCAAATAAAATTAATTCTTATTTACATATAGTTATAACAATGTAAGTGCTACTAGTTCCTTACACTTTTTAATTGAAGAGTGGATTTTGTTAAAATATAAACGGTAAATTTTTAACACTGCTTGGTGTATTAAAATTTTTATTTAAGGGAATTAGTTTTAAAATAAGTATTTTTTAGAAACAAGTTAATTTTGTACCCTAAACTATGAGTTTGCAAAAAAAGTAATTTCTCTCTAATCAGTTGAATATTTAACAAAATAGTTCAATTTTTGTAGTCAAGAAATTAATTTTTACGAACAAAAAATGAAATTCATAATATTTGAATTTGAAGAAACTGATTTAAAAACAAAACTATCAAAATATTACTTGAATAATATAATATTTGACTAAAAAGTTAATTTTTCACCGGAGAAAATTAATTCTTATCCAGATCGTTGCATTTTTACCCGAAAAGGTGAAACTTTTACGTGAAGAAATTAATTTTTTAACAAACACAATCTTTTTTCAAGAAAAAAATTGCAATTAAATTGTAAAATTTGCAAGCAAAAAATAAGAATTTTCAACAAAATAGTTAAATTTCCGACAAAAATGTATGACTTTCCAAGAAAGTCGTTGAATTTTCAGAAAAATAATTCCATTTTGACTCAAAGCCTATAAACGTCAAATAACAAATCCTTAAAAATCATTTATTGCTTGCATTTATTATTATTATTAATACAACTTCAAGAATATCTACTATGAATTGAAGAAAAATTCTTCACTTTTTAGTAAATGTCTGAATTGATTATTTGAAATGCTTAAAATTGTGCATGTTTAATGGTAAATTTATCTATTAAATTTTTTTCGTTGCCGACTACATTAATAAAAATAATATGTTTATCTCTAAAAATGTTAAAACATAACAATTAATAAAAAACCTTTTTAAATAAATAATAATAAAATAATAAATATTTAAAGCACTAAGAAAATTTAATTTAGTTAATTGTTAAAATTTCTAAAGAGGGATTACTAGTTATTTTAAACAATTCCATTTGATTATAAGGGGTCACATGGGGTTGCATGTGATTTAAAAAAATTTTACTGCATATTGCAAGTATAATTACAATAATTGAGTAATTGATCCTCTATCATTATTTTTCGAGAAATATAATATTTAAAAAAATAAAATATTGCTTTTTTTCAGAGCCCAGCACTAGAATCGAAGAGAATAGAAGAAATTCCAAGACAACCAACGGAAAATATCTATAACGATTTCTGAAATTTAGATAATTTTATCCCGAGGGTCAGTCCAAAAGTGAATGGAAAGGTATTAAAAAAAGGAAATTGCACTAAATATTATAAACAAATAACATCACCAGCTTGATCTAAGCGTTTTTTATTTCACTGTGCGTAATTTATTATTTAAACAAATAGGGCGTCAAAATTGTACATTTCACGAATATTATTTTGTTTTCCGAAAAAAAGATATAAGAGAATTCGCAATCTATTGCTATCTATAAATAATATTTAAAATGCATAATTACTCTTTTTTAACAATAATAATTACTAAAAGCATTCTAATTGACAAATTGTTCTTTCAAGTGTTGCTTTGCTCATCAAGCAACGTTAAAAATTCAATTTAATTAAAATAAATAGCTGCTGAAAATATATTTATAATAATATATATATTGATACTGACAATATTTATAAAAAAAAGTTGGATTTTGCGCTACACGTTTAGTCACTGTACTTCTCTCACATTTTTGCGTAGGCTATTTGAAATTAAAATTTAAAACATGGACAATCGAAATTAAGTGATTTGGGTTTTCTTTTGTTAAAGCTCTTTCGGTTTAAAGAAACACATTTCCATCCCGTGTCTCCTGAAAATAAATATCAAAATCTCCTGTCTTTATTTCAGAAATTTAATTTGCTTTTTTGTAATGTTATTTTTCATGAATGAAACAAAAAGTACAAATCTTATCGAAAAAGAATTCATAATAAATTTGTCGCTCTCCGGTGGATGGACAACTTTTGTCTATTTATTTTTGTCGAATCTTGTGTTGCTTTTCTTAAAATATACATTACAAAATTTTTTATGTTATTTTTTAAAATCAAGACAAAAATTGCGTGTCCTATAAAAAATAAAAATAAAATTTTCATATATAATCTTGGCCAACATTTAAAAAAAAAAATGTTTTTGTATTTCATAGACCATTGGTGCGAAATGCAATTTTTTGTTTTTGAAAATATTTGTCATTATAAAACAAAAAATACGCTTCTCATCAAAAAAGTGTTTTAAAGTTAATTTTTCGATGCTTTTGAGATAAAAAATATCCATTCCTAATATTTTTATCGTATCTCATATAGTTTTATTGCAAAAAATTTTTTGTATGTTTAATAAAATTTTTCACGATTGAATCAAAAATATGATAAACAATTATGCGTTGGTCTATTTGAATAATAAGTAATACATTAACCAATTTTTTAAGAGAAATAAATTATGATTGTATGATTTCAAATTCTAAACGTCCAGAATCGAAAACTTTTATTTTGAATTGAAAAATCTCAAAATTAAATGATTTCAGATTAAAATATCAAAGAAGACCAATTTCAAAAAGTTAAAAACTAAATATTTTCCGAGTTCAATTTAATCCCTAAAATTACACTTATGGTATGAACAACTTCATTAAAGAAATTATTTAATTGTTCTATAGAAAACTTACTTTTTCCTTTTTTAACTGAGTTTGAAATTTCCATCTTTTTCGAAAACTTTTTAAATCTAAAAACTTTGGTATTTGAATTTACTCGGGAGGCATTTAATTTCAAATAGTTTAATTAAAAATTATGTAAACTAAAAAATGTGCAACTATCAATTGTTTCATTTTGATACTCTGTGATTTCAAAGAAATTAACTTACAGAAATTTGTGTGCATTTAAAATTGAAAACAAATTATTTAGAATATTTAAATAAAAAATTATTAAATTTCAAACTGACTGAAATAAAATTGGCTTAAGTTTAAAAAGTATTATTGACTATTTGAAATTTTCTAATTTCGAAAGTATTAAATTTAATGAAATTTATAAAAATTTTGAAGGGTTCTTCAAGTATAAAAAAGTTTTAATATCACAATTCTTCGCTGCTAATTTTGTTCAGCCTTAAATGAAGTTTGAAGTTGTTTAAGTTTCAAGTTTAAGTAGCATGAATTTTTTTATTTTCGTAGTTCACAATTAAAAAATTTTCATTTTGCACAGAGGATATAAGGGTGAATTTAATTTTTTATTTTCGAAAAATTTTTACAAGCAATTTTTAAGTTAAATCAATTCTGTTTGAAGATTTCTCTAAATTAAAATTTTTAGACTCTTTTGTTCATTCAGTCATGCTACAATATAATAAATAAGGAAAAATTAATATTTCAGTTTTGCTATACTTTCTTGTCTTCGTATAAACAGGTCTAGTAAAGTATTTTTACGGTTAAAATTTACAGTCCCCGCTCATTGTGTTTAGTCTTATCTTCCATTTCAGTGAACATAACCACAAAAGGCAATGAAGCATATGTCAATTGAGAAATCGAAGAAAAAGGGATTGATATATTTGGAATTTCATAACTAATTGAAAGTATTGAATAAAACCAATTTTTAAACAATCCATTTCCTAGAATCTTATTTGAAAATGTTCATATTAGTTTTTCCGCTTTGAACGATTGAAATGATTTACAAAAGTTATGTTTGATGAATAAATTTACAATACAATACAATAAAAATACAGACTTTCAATAATATTTTTGCATTTTGCAACTTATAATGAATACGGTTTCGGCGTTTCTGAAATTGAAAACCTTCTTTCTCGGGGTTCGATGATTCCGGAGAACGCTGCCGAAATCATCCGAATTCACCCGACCATGATTTGACCCTGAAGTTTACAGTCAGTTATAGCTCTGTTCTAAATCAAGTCTCGTCAAATCTTGCAGTTAATGGAATTCTTCCAAAAGTTAGCAATAATTATTTTAAAAGTTATTAACGATTTGAAAAAATATTCTTATAATCAGCACTGCAAGAAAAATCTATGCTAAATTTTCCATACTTGGGTATGGGAAAAATGCTAATTTTCCAATACCTTGTTAGTATTTTTCCTATACCCGGAAATAATATAGAACAATACTTAGGCTGAATTACATTGAAAAATGTCTAGTTGCCCTAAATCTTATTTCATTCACAATATTTAACTGTTTAACTGCTTCAACTTCAAAATCTTCCACAATTATGTGCTTAAACTATAATGAATTAGATTCCTGTCTAGAATTATTCCTCACATGTTGCTTCCTTCTCCTTTTTGTAACAAGTTTATAATTTTACTTAGTTTTATTGCACTCGCAATATTTAACTGTTTCACGGCTGCAACTCCAAAATATTTTACAAGTGTATACTAAAACTATTATGAATAAGACGCTTGACGCTTGGATTGTATTATATTCTGCTCTTTCTCTTCCATTCACCACGCTTACAGCAAATGCGCGGTTCACTCAGCTGCGCATTCTGCAGCCGCGTATCAAATTTCCTTCCATGTCTGCAAGTCATACGATGCCAGTGTACGGAATTCTCAACGTATGGTTTCATGGGATATTCAAATGTGTGGGGAAAAGGCCATACATTCGTATTGGAAAAATACAATTATTTATAACAGTGAAGTAATATTTCTGATGAACAGCGACTTTTTTCCAGCCTTTTCTTCAGAAAACGAAAATGACATTCTTAAAATGTCCAATTTAGCGATCCATTTATTTAAATAATAAATTCTACCGAATCGGTCACGAATTGAAGTTTGTCGTGGAATATGGACAGTGAATTCCTGATTCCCACAAATCTGCGCTGTATTCGCCACCTTATCATTTCTGAAGTCTTCAAAAGTCAAAGTTTTGAGAGAGTATAGTAGGTGACCGCAAATGTCCGAACGAAAAAAAAGTCCACGAATTTTGGGTAATTTTGTCTGTATGCGGGCTTAAATTGTCGGCTTTAAAACGACGAACGAAAACCTAGCTATGCGCGCGTAAAAGTGTTGAGTGAAAAGCAACTATTTCCTTGTGAAAGATGTGAATGAAGGATTGCCAACTTATACAACTTATGTACTCCGAACTTATGTACTAACGAATCCAGTTGGTAAGCAATCCGATTTCACTTTTTAAGAGACAGACCCTAAAAAAGTTTTTTGGCACAATAAACACTTTTAGATTTATTAAATTCTTCAAACAACCCTTTTTTCAACCCTTTTTTGAGTAATTTTTTGAAAACGTCTTGAACTCATCACAGGAATAGTACTAATATTTTGCGACAATCTAAGATTGCATACAACAAGAATGAGGAAGAGTTTGTGATTGATTTCGGATTGGACATTTTTGACTACCCACCCTACTCTTCAGACTTGGCTCCCAATGTCTTCCACTTGTTTCCATCATTTAAAGTTCATTTGAAAGAAACGAACTTAAGGAATTATGACGACATAAAGAGAGCGATCGTTAATTTATTTTTCTATTAATTCTCGATTGTTTAGGAACACCTTCAAATCTACTTTTGGATTGACGCTCGTATAAAATATTATCATTATAAACCGGCACTAAGGTTTAGTGGCTCGCAGACTTGCCTCGAAACCTCAGCACTATCAGCACAAGAGTTCTATGAGTACGCTGTACTGTACGCAGGTTTTACTGCGATTTTCCTTGTGTACTACAAATAATAAAAATTGTAGGTAAATACTAGTGCAGATATTATAAAGACGGTCGCAGACGCTGGGGTGTAGAATAAGTCAAGTTTTTTTCTTAGGGGAATCACCATTTATCGTTAATGTTGCGAAAACTTTGTAACTTGGTTTTTATGTAATGTTATGCTTTAACCACACTATGTAGAATCAAATAAAAAGTTATTAATATGAGAAGTCTAATTTCTTATAATTTAATATTAACAGTTCTGAAATTTAATAGCATTTACGAAATTTAAGAAATTTACGGATTTGATAGAATTCGTGGAATTAACCGAATTTGCTAAATTTTAGGAAATTAAAGAAATTCATGGAATTCGCAGATTTATTGGACTTCTCAAAATTCATGGAATTCACGAATTTCATGAATTCCATGAATTCTATAAATTCCTTGAATTCCATAAATTGCTTGAACTCCCTGAATTCCTGGAAGGACATGCATTCCTTGAATTTCATTGATTGCCTGAACTCCATGAATTCTCAAAATGTCATGCATTTCTTGAACTCCATGAATTCTTGGAATGCCATACATTCCTTAAATTCCATGAACTTCTTGAAATCTATGAATTTCTTTAATTCCGTGAATTTGATGAATTCCGTAAATTAAGTGAATCCCTTTAATTCCGCGATTCTCATAAATTTGTTAAATTTGTCGAATTCCATGAATTCCCGGAATTTAATTAATTCCGTGATGACCGCCAATTTCGTGAATTCCTTGAGTTCCGTGAATCCCATAATTTCAGCGAATTTAGTGAATTCCATTAATTCAGATAATTCGATAAATTCCGAGAATCCCATAAATTCCGCAAATTCCTTGAATTTCCTTAATTTCATAAGTTGCTTGAATTTGATGAATTCCGTGCATTCCATGAATTCCTTATATTCCATCAAATCATTAAGTTCCATAAATTCCATCTATTGCTTAGATTCTATTAATTCCTTGAATTTTATGAATTCTAGGAATTTTGTGAATTCTATTAATTTCATGAATTCTATGAAAATTATGAATTCTAGGAATTTATTGAATTCCTTTTATTCCATTTATTCCGTGTATTCTGCGATTTTCATGAATTTCTTAAATTTCTTGAATTTTGGGAGGTCCATAAATTTAGCGAATTTCAGGAATTCCAGGAAATCCGTGAATTCTATACTTCCTTTAATTTCATCAATTTCGCGAATACCGTGACTTTCGTACATTTCATGAGTTCCACACATTCCTTAAAATTCATGTATTTCTTGAATTCCATAAATTTCTTGGATTCCCTGAATTCCATTGATTCCATGAACACTATGAATTCTGTGAACACTGTTAATTTCGTGATTTCTTTTAATTTCTATAATGAAGTGGTTTCAATTAATTCAGCGAATTTGTTGCATTCCAGGAATTTCATGATTTCCGTAAATCCCATGAGTTTCTTAAATTCCATGAATTGTTTTAATTCAATCCATTCCTTAAATTTTCAATAAATTTCTTGTAGTCTATGAATTCATTGAATTATATGATTCCTTGAATTCCATAAATTCCTGAATTTCCTAAATTCACCGAATTCGGTAAATTCCACAAATTTAATCAAATCCGTAAATTTCTTGGCCTTTATGACTTCCGCGAATCACGTGTTTATCATGAATTTCTTGAATTCCGCAAATTTGATGAATTCCACAAATTCGATGAATTTCTTGAATTCCGCAAATTTGATGAATTCCACAAATTCGATGAATTTCTTGAATATTGAATGGTAAGAAAAATTTAAAACAATTTTTTCACTACCAAAATTTTGAAAAAATTGTTGTCACATGTTTAAAATGTATGTTTGTTCGGTTCCAATTAATTGGCCAATTACCAAATCTGAAAGTCGTAACCAATACAAATATTAAGATTGCCAGATTTTTAGATCATTCATATTTTATAAAATGAAAATAGTAATGGCACAGTTTCAAGAAATTTTTTGAAGAATGAATTCATTGAAAGTTTAAATTACTTTGAAGTATTATTTTGCTAAATCTACGTATCTATGATTGCAGTATTCGATAATATAAACATATTTTCCTAATTTGCTAAATAATAAATTGTAATTTTTAACTAGATTTTTCATTTTCTTGCCTACTAAATTTTATATTGATTCTTAATACCATCGCGTTAGGAACTTATGATGATTTTCAGATACCATTTATTTTGAAAACATAATTATTTCATGGACGTTTCTGTTTATTTCCTACCGTTTATTTTGAAATTCCTTTTTAAAAATATAAGAATAGAAAAACTGTGAGAATTTCGGGATAAAAAAATACCTAATGCTAAGCGTCCTCTTTTATAAGGGACCTGAGGTACTTCTTTTAACCTCCAGAAGTCATGTTTAAAATTTAGTTCAATAGATCAAAGTCTGAGACTTTTATTATTTATATTTGATCAATTGAATTTGAATCATGTCATTCAATGCAGTTGCTCTCAATTGAAGTGTCATATTTGGCCTTAGGAAGCATTTGTTGAATAAGAATTACTATGTGACTAGAATAAGATAAGAATTATTATTTTATAAGATCAAGGTATATTTTAAAATTTCCGTCTACAGGTTTTAAAGATCTTAGGACACTTATAATAAATTCTTATTAATTTTCAATCTATTTTAATGAATTGAAATTATTGTTCAGAAGTTTTTAAAACTCAACACTTTAGAATATTCTTTGAAAATTTCATTGGGTTTGAAAGGATGTAAAAAGAGATCATTAAAAATTTTCCGTTTCAGCTTTTTTAAATCTTGGGGGCATTTGAAATGATTTCAAATATAAAATAACGACTATTTTTCAAGCTCTTAGGACACTTCTAATAAATTCTGACTAATTTTAATTCTGTTTAAATAATTTGCAAGCGTTTAGAAAAATTAAAAAAAAAAATTATTTCTTTTGAGTTTAATCAGAAAATGTTAAAGAATGTAAATGGATATTAAATGAGAATATTAGGAACATTTCCTGTAACCAATTTGGTCATTCAGATCATTAAAAAAGATTTAAATCATAAACTTAACGACTATTTTAAAGATTTTAGGATATTTATAATAAATTCAAACTAATTTTCAATCTATTTTAATAATTTGAAAGTGCCACAAAGAATTTTCTAAAATTGATTTGCTTAAAATTTCCACAGATTTAAAAGAATTTTCTAAAAGATCGTTTTTAATTTTCGTTTTTAGCATCATTAATATTCGAGATATTTTACAAGATATCAAAGTAAAAATAACGTCTACTTTCTCAGAGGAAAAATGCAAATTGTGCTTTAAAAGCGAAAAATTTCCCATGAATAGCTTTGAATCCAAAATATAGCATACTTTTCAGGAGTCCGTCTTGTTTTTTTTTCAATCCCGAAAGAATCAAACAATAAATATCTAAAAATAAAAAATAAGTTTTTCAGCAATCCGTTTTTTTGTTACGCGCCTATTTATCAATTATTCTTCGTTAATGCAAAATTTAATTCGATGTTAATCAAAAAAGTATCACAAAGCTAAATTCCAAATGTAACTTGTTTATTAGGTGGAATCTTGATAGACAAAGCCAGAATCAAAGTGAAATACTTAAGACCACCAGTCAAGGTAAGGATTTAATGCCTATTAATATTGAGGATAAATTAAATTTCATTTGCATGATAGGATTTGAAATTAAACTAATTTTGTTTGCTTGAGTGCCAGGGGGTGGGGGGTCATGTTAGTAAGTTAGTTTTAACACGGGCGGGGAGCCCCTATGGAGCTCCCCTGGCGCTCGCGCTTAAAGCCTATCGTATCACACCCTCAACCATTGCTATTAGCAGTTGACCTCTATTCCGTCGAAAGGTTACACCCCATTTTGTGCTCTGTCCATTTTGTAAGTATAGCCCAGAATGGATTTCGCCTATTGGCAACCCTGGATTTGCTCCAAGTATTCTCGTTGCTTTGTATGGGTCCAGCTTTTAATCGCAAGACCGATGCAGCAAGACGCTAGCCCCAGTACTGGTTCCGGTCCTATGTTTTAACTTGCATCATAATTTGTCTTCCAGCAGCGTTTTCTTCTAGTAGTATTGAAACATAGAGTAGAATGGCAAGGACCTCTGTCTGAAATACAGTAGCATGCCTATCAAACGGGACCAAGTCTTCCCTTCTTCTCGAACTTTCATAGATTTCTGCTCCTGATCCTCCCTCTCCCCTGGACCCATCAATATACCAAATTTCCCCTAGAGAAATGGGTTGCCATTTTCTTTTCACGCATCCCTGCTTGGAATGCAGACTCAAAAAGCCCTATTCAGGTTAAAGCATTTTGTTATTCTGTCCTGCCTCATTTCAAAAATCGGCAGTGAGCGGATGTCGCTCAGGAGTCTAGTGTGTCTAGTCCCCCGAGCCCAAATGTTTAGTCTTTCTAGGTGGGCAATCGCGTGTGCCGCTTTTGCAGTTATCGCGAGGTGTAGGGGTTATTTGCAGAGCATGAAGCCCATCGCCGCTCTGGGCGTAATCCTCATTGCTTCCGTGAAGCCACTGAACGCTATCGTTTTTAGTCGTCCTATTCCGTTCCGCATCATTTTAAGTTCTGCTTGTGGCCACCAGACCATAGCCGCATGAAGTAGCCTTGGTTTGAGGACAGAGGTGTAGAGCCATGCAAGTATTTTAGGCCCTATTCTCCACGTCAACCCAAAAGCTCTCCGACACATCCAAAAAGTCATGACAAATTTTCTTCATTGGGTCTCCAGGTGCTTTGTACAGTTCAGTTTGCTATCTAGGACTGCTCCCAGATATTTAACTGAGTCTGAAAACGTCAGCCTGCCACCACAAAAAACAGGAGCGTCAACTTTTGGCATCTTGTAATTCCTCGTGAATATAACCATACTTGTTTCCGGATCTATCGAGAACCCTGAGATATCGCACCAGAGCTCTACGATGCGCAGCGCCGACCTTGGAAGGCCCATTTACGTTTCCAGATGAGCCACCCGAACTAGAATCACAAATTCATCCGCATATCCCTGAGTATAATAACCCTCTTTATTAGGTTTAGCACGCCACACCTCGAAGCCTTTCGGCAGATGACTTCTGGAGGACTATTACTGAAGGTACCCTCTATATTGAAGAGCATTCAAACAGTATACCCCATTTGTTCCAGCTGCTGCTTCAATTTCCTCACAACGGCATAAAGTGCCGTTTCTACCAAGCAGTCTGCCTGAAAAGTATGCTGCCCTCTGTGCAGCGTGGAGGGCTAAAGTACCTCATCCCTGACATATCTCTCGACCAGCCTCCCCAACGTCTTTAAGATAAAAGACGTTAGACTGATCGGTCTAAAATATTTTGCAGCAGTGTAGCCCTCCTTCCCGGGTTTGGTAATAAAGGCCACTCTAGCGTCCTTCCATGCTGATGACACATTTTTTAGAGCAATTCTTGCCCAAATAACGTCATGAGTGAACGGTTTACAAATTCCAGGTCTTTTTGTAAAAACGCTAAGTAGATACCAGCCATCCCTGTGGATTTAAATAGGCAGAAGGACACTCCGGCCCATTTCATCGTTTTGATGTCTACGACCTTTAAAGCGAAATTTCAAGAAGCCCTTTTCAACTCTTGGCCCCACTCTTCCTTTTCTAGGTCGGTTTGGATTCGTTGAAAGCCCGAAAAATAAACTTCCATCAGGTGGTTAAGCGTTGTTTCTTCGTCTTTGGCAAACTCGCCATTTTCGAGCCTTATCAGCCCGAGAAGATTCCTCATAGAAGCCCCTTCAGTCTTCCTGCTTGTAGTTCCTTAGGCTTTCACTGTGTTTATACTACCCTGCTCCCCAGCCGCTCAGAGCATAGAGTCAGATTAAGAACCACACTCTTGTTTTTAATCTAGAATGTGGGAGTATCACCTCGACTCAAAATCTCTATGCCAGTGCCCGCTAGGTATTCGATTAGGTATCTTCCTCTTTTATTTATATTTGTGCTATTTAGCTCTAGGAACTTTTCATGAATAAATACAAATACTAATACATCGTATGATCAGAGTTTGCAACACAAACCAACAGCAGAGGAATCCTGTTCTCCTGGCAGTGCAGAATAACAATCTCCACCTCTCTGGGATGTGGAGATCTATCCGTATCGCCAGGGAAATAAACTGAGGCAATTACAACCTATAGTCTTTCGCCGCTTTCGCCCCTGAGATTCACCTTAATAACAGTGAGATCCCTGGAGCAAAGCTAAGGCACCAAAATCGCCTCCATACCATTGACAGATATACATGCCCTTGGTTTTTTTTGAGCGGCCCCGTGTAAATGGTGCCACACCCTGACAAGTAGTTAATCCTTTCCGCGTAGAACCAGAGTTTTTGGATTAGGGCAAGCCCTGTCTGCACCACTAAAACGCGTCTGTGTAGAACATCCGAGGCGCCTTTCCTGTGGTGCAAATTAATCTGCATCATGGAGATTCCCGTCTCATCCCTAAGAACGCAAAACCGGGGCATCACCGGACGCTCCTGGTCTCTCTAAGGATCCCAGTTGGGTCATTCTGAAGGTAACCCTACCTGCCCCAAATAGGGTCGATAGTCAAGAGCCACAAGAGCTATGATTGCCGATTTAGGAATTCCGACTACCAGAATCCAGCCACTCCACTTATGCCTTGATTCCTGCAGGTCGGAATATGCCTTTCACGAATCCGTCTTTAGAGGCGGGATTAATATAGACCGGGTGTTTGGAATGCTTGGGTAGTATATGTGTATATTTTATGTGTACCGGAAACAACGAAAAAGAGGTGCGAAAATAGAAACACACAAAATGGGGTATTCAAAGGTGTATTTGAATAGTAGTCAATAGTAAAAGTTAAGCAAGGAGTAGGATTTATTGGGGAAAAAGAGCGTAGCAGCATCTCAGAGATCATGATTTTGCATTTTCGAGATTGCTGTCGGTGAGGATGAAAGCAGGTATCAGAAGATTAATCATAAAAGCGTACTACAGCCCAGTTGATAGTAATCCGAGGGAAGTTAAAGACGACCGATGAGGCACTTGAAATAAAACAAGAAGTATTTTTAGTTATTTTTAAAGAATTTTTCCACTAGATCATATGAATGGATGAGTTGGTGTCTAACGTCAGGGGAAAGAGAAGGCGCTAGGTGATTTCAAGTATACAAAAAAATGATAACGGAGACAGATTTGTTAGCATATGCTTAGCAATCTGCCTATTTACATTACAAATTCTTCGTTATGACTTTGTTGTTACGAATGAAAGACTGTTAAAGTTAGATAAAGGTACAAAGGTTATCAGGGGCTCAAAATGCATTACTGGCTATTACTTTCTAGCCTACTAAATAAACTTTGGTCAGGGATGGAGAAGAAACAAAACCAATAAAAAAAGCCAATCTAGAATGAGAATTTACAAAACCCAGAAGTGCGAATAGATATTGAAAATAAGATAAATCAACGCATAGATAGGGCAACTTGGGAGGCACTTATAAGCTATAAAGATATAGAGGCCGCATGGAAAATGATTATATTATAAGGATAGTTAAACGACTATTCAAGAAAAGTAAATATAATGTCCAACAGCAGAAGAGAATAAAATGCGAGTATTTGATTTCCATTACTTATTCGAGAAGAAAAAATAATTTAAAAAAAAATAATAATTATGATTCGTAAGTCAGCACGAGGCGCGCAACAAGTCTCATAGCCTTCTGCGCTCTGGCCGCAAGTTCTATAGAAAATAATAAATAAACACTAGAAAAAAGCATATTTTAAACAATTTTTTTGTAAACATATGATTCTGAAATAAAACAGACATATAAAATATGCATCTAATTTTCTTCATGGCTTTACAGGGATTGCTCTACGAATCTGCAGCGAAGAAGAAGGGGGTCTGATATTAAAATATTTGCAATACAAAAGTGGGTAAAAATTTGTAAAAATTGAAAAGAAACCACAGGTGTCTGGCATCTATACAGAAAAATATAGTTACAAGCAATAATAATATGTTGAAAAAATATTTTTGCTAAAACCAATTTATTATTAACTTACTCCTAGGATAAAATAGACAGATATTTTAAAAATTTAGAAAAAATAAAATAAATTTTTAGCTTAATTAAAAATGAATATTATTATTAAGAATAAGACAGTGTTTAATTGAAGAATTTTGTTAACTCTAATTAATAAGTCGCCGCAATCTAATTGGAAATTAGTCCAAAACTTAAAAATATTGGAAGAACTGCAATTTTCTAACATTATTCGAAGAGAATGTCATTGAAAATAATGAATTGTTTAAACAATTAGTTTTGTCGAAATTTATTAAGTATCACCTCACTCTAATTATAAATAGGAAAAAATGTGGAAAATTTTTCAAAAGACTGCAACTTTCTAATAAGTTGCTGATTTCTTTTAGAGCTGGAAATCGCAACAGCCTGTCTAAAAAATGTCGGAAAGCAGAAAAGTTTTAATTTTCTCTAAAAATGCTAAAAATAATTTTAATATTTTTTCTTGTAAAGTGTTGAAGTTATCGAAGAAAAATGTTGAAACAAAATCTAAGCAGTATTTTGAAAAAATATCCAAAAAATTCGTAATTCATTTTTATTTATTTTTACTTTTGCAAAAGGTACATTCACATTAAATAAAAATTCAAGTGAGAAAAACAATTACTGAAATTAAAACATAACTTTTCTTCTGACTTTTTTCGGATGAAAACATTTATTTATTAAAAGAATTTAATGAAAAACTCCTTGAATTTAAAATTGTATTAGTGAATTTTATTTTTCAGATCTACTTTTAAATCTGGCAGTGTAACTTCGATAAAAACGAAAATTTTTTGTAAACATGTTTTTTTACTAAAGATAAATAAACACCAATTACCAATTTATTGTTCGCCACTTATCCCCTTTTAAAAGGTGACTCTGTCAAAAATCTCCGTATATAAGTGGCCCAAAACGGTACCCCAGCATTAGTATATTTTTATACACGTTCATGATGAAGTTTTTAATCTTTTCTTTAGTGGCTCTTCCTATCGGTGAGTATACGTGAACAAATTATATGAATCGAACAAATATTTTTTGCTTGCGTACAGAAGAAATAAAAATTTTTTTCGGATTGACACACAAGAAATTCCATTCCCAAATCGACCAAAAATTAGCATCACTTTAAAAATAATAAGGCTCCGCTTTCTTTTAAGACTAAAATAAGGAAATAAACATTTTATTGAATCTTGATCTATATTTTTGAAGACAAGAGTTTTATTTAGAAAAAAATTCTTACGAGTAGTGAGAGGGAAGTAAAATATCTTATCGCAATTATAGAAGACAACATTTTTTTGACGGTATTATAAAAGATGTGATTCAGCCAAGCTAAGGGTATCTTAAAAAAAAATTGCCTAGCACATATTTTCATGAAT
Organism: Belonocnema kinseyi; assembly: GCF_010883055.1. NCBI lineage: Eukaryota > Metazoa > Arthropoda > Insecta > Hymenoptera > Cynipidae > Belonocnema > Belonocnema kinseyi. The sequence goes on from NC_046659.1 coordinate 107,918,416, forward strand.
AAAATATTGTTAGCCCCATTTGCCTAAACAAATTACTAAAAGGAAAAAGTTTAGATTTCTTTCAAGCATATTTGTTCCGTTGCTTTTAAAATTTTTTACAAGAAAAATCTTTGGAATAAACATTTTTTAATGTTTTTATCAAGTTACATTTTATAGCATGATGGGCCATTATTTATTCATAGCCTATTAAGCAACATCTTTTTATAAATCCAAGCTCCCTTAAATTATTGCTACTTTCTAGGAAAAACTGGAGCAATCTAAATCATAACAATTTTTCAAAAAGAAATTAGAATTTGTTTAAAATTAGAACGTGAGGAACCTAAATACTTTGAATCTTTTGAGAACGTTAAAATCCTTATTTTTCTGAACCTTGTTTACACAATCAGAAGGCAATATTTCGAAAATAGGAACAGACTAGGTCACGATAACAATTTCAAAAAGAGACCTTCTTAAGGTTTCAATAGAGTGAAGAATGTTGCACTAGAGTGGTTAAAATTTTGTTTCTTGTATTTTTGTGTATATCGCCCGGAAATTTGCTCAAATCCACACAAAATTAATCCATTTTTATTTTTTACAACAATAAAAGGTACAAAAAATATAAGATAAGTGGTTGTATGTCTAAAACGCTTTCTTCGAACAATTCTTCTTCTGTTGTGATATCTTGGACTGTTTGCTGAAAAATTTGGAAAATTATTTTTTCAAAAAAAATTTCTTACAGCGTATCAAAATTTTTGTATGAGAATATAATTTTGGAATTTTCTTTCTATTGAGGACTTGTAATTTTCTTATATGGAAATCGTGGCGAAAGTTATATTTTTGAAAATCACACATTTGTTTGAAAATCAAAACACTTATTAAATCAAGAGCATATTTTTATGGGTACTTTTTCTTATATGATAAAAAATATTTTAATAAACGTCAAGTCGCTGAAAGTATTTTATTTCTGCCAATTTTGTATTCACCCTTTTGCGCAAAATACGATCAAACCTTTTCCATAGAATATAATTTTGTTGAAACCATAGTTTGGAATCATCGTTAACGGAATCCATTTCAAATTAGAATGGGTAGAATTCTTGAAATCTTAGAATCTTTCCTGGACTAAATATCTTCTTTTCGAGAGGAAATTAGGCAATAAATTTTTTTCGATTTGGAACTAAAAAAACAATTCTCATTTTTGCGTATTTGATTTTTGTGCTTTGTTTTTTTAAAAAACCCAACTTTTTTGTTCAAATCTTGATAAGAAATCACCCATACACTACGTTACCAAATTTAGATAATTTTTGCCCCGCTCCCAATGTACACAAATATTAATTTGGTTTAGGTAAAAGCTGATTTTACATTTGAAATGATTTTTTGTGTGTAAATATTTAACCAAAAAATAATAGTTCAACTTTTGATAAAAAAAATATTTATAAATTTAAAAAAAAAATTCTATCAAATAGTTGATTTTTTCATTTAATGTTTTAACTTTCAAGACGAAATGATGAAGCATCAAATCAAAAATATCAAATTTTTATAAAAAAGGTATAGTTCGATTTAAAAAAAAGTTGAATTTTAACTTGAAAAAGAATAATTTTTGAACAAAACTGGAACAGGTAAATTATCAATTACCAAAGTAATCTTTCAGTCAGAAAAGGGATTTTCAACAAAACAGTTCAATTTTCAATAAAAAAAAAAAGTTTTAAGAATAAAGTTCAACTGTGAAACCAATTGGTTAATTTAAAAAAAGACCAACTTTTAAATATAAAGATTAATTTTCCATAGAAAAAACGAATTTTTAACCAAATTTAGGAAACATACATTGAAAAATTTAATTCTCAACTAAAAATAAAAGAATTTGTAAACGAAAAGATTATTTTACTGCCAAAAACATGCATCCTTTTGGAACGTACTAAGAACCTTACTATATGTACTTCAGAATAAAATGCAGCGGATCCTAAAAGATGAATAAAAGTGTAACTTTGGTTTCACTGGGACAGCCCCCCCCCCCATTTCTTATAAACAACCATAGATTTCGAGAGGTCATTCCTAAATTTGGACTTAATAAAAATATTTATCATTTTCTTTTTTAATCTTATAGAGTTTATCGTCTTGTTTTTTAATTTGCCGGAAATTTATAAACATTTTCAAACGTTACAAAATGTCAGTGACATTTAAATAAAAATAAAAATAGATTTTCTTAGAAAAACCCACCTTTAAATAACTTACTAACTTTTCTTTTAAATTTGTACCTCAATAAGGAAGACAATCGAAATTTCCCCGGATGAAAAAGTTCAATCAAAAATATGTGCTTTTTTGGGAAACATTTTATCGCTTAGTAGAAAAATCCAAAAATTAAATTTTTGGGGGAAAAATTCCCCTGTCCTCAAAAATGGTTTAGGCCGCATGATCCTGATAAGATGCCTTTCTTCTAATAGCAGAAACCTTTGAAAAATATTTGAAAGAATTAAAAATGTGATGTTTTCCGAAAAATACTATTTTTCGTGTTTTCGAAATTGTAGACGAAACCATTTCCGAGACAGAAATAACTTTTTTTACTGTAATTAGAATTTTTGACATTTTCTCGTAAACAATGAAAGATAAAAAAAATGGACAAATATAATTGTTTTTGCGAAAAAGTAGAAAATTCGATTGCAAAAAATTCTCCTAGCAGCAAAGGTTATTCAGCCACCGTTACACTCATAAGATGTCTTTCTTATCAAAGTTGAAATTTAAAAAAAAGTGGAAAAATATTTGAGGGTGATTAATTCAGAAAATCGACTTTAAAAGTTATAGAGGTTTGAAGAAAAATGTTGGTTTCTTTGAAAAACGCATATCGCCTAATCTTCTTTTAAAATTAAATTTTTCTTGAAAAAAAGATCTTCTATTTTCGCTTCACTGGGAATCGAACAACAGAACTTCTGATATTCGTTCAGGTGCTTTTCCATTAAGCTATTCAAGAGATTAGAATAAGAACTTTAATTCAAGAAAATAACGCAAATTTTTCAGCAAATTTTTGATAGTACAAGTAATTATTTCAAACGAATCTATTATATTATCAGCAGATGATACCTTACCGACAGGAGATAACCCTCCACAACCGTAGAGGTTGTGGAGAGTTATCTACTGTCGGTAAAGTAGCATCTGCTGATGATATAACAGATGAATTTAAAAAATTTCTTTGATTCATAATTTGAAAATTAAGAAACATCAGAAATCAAAGATATTCAATCTGGATGATTCATGCATACCGAAAGTTCCTATCATTTATATACAGTTGATTTTTCAAATTTCCAGGTTCTATAGACTGCAAGGTTGCACCACAAGTCGGACTGACCTCAGCTGAGATCTTAGAAATATATTTTGATATAAAAGCTGGCGACATGAATAAATCTTGTGACAAAATTGTTGATAAAAAACAATGGCTCCAGGCACTCCACGCAGCTGTTGTGAAGGTTCAACAGGTTGCAGTACAGTTAACTAGAAGAGAAATTTCTGAACATTGGCGAAGAGGTAGTGTAAAGAATAACTGTGTGAAAGATGCAGCTTTCAACACAGCAAAGCAAAATGTTATCAATCTTGCGCAGCCATGCTCAACGGCTGCTGAAAAGGCCGAATACATGAGTATCGTTCATGAACAAACTTGCGCGAACTGGTAAAGAATTAATCAACGGTAAGTTTTTTTATTATTTGATACGAATTTGATAATTATTGAAATCTTAGTTCATAATTCATTTTTTGCGAGGGGTTAATAATCTGGAATTCAGGTGTTAATTTAGGCCCGATTTTGAACAATGTTTTTTTCATAACAAAAACATAGCACCTCAAAAAAATTTGCAACCGAGCTAAGCCAACATACTAATACGTTTTTTACTATTGGAGAAAACCACTGGATCAGAAAAAACCTGTATTCTCATAAGTTTGATGCCATGGTTTTCTTAATGTTGACTTCGGAATAACCTTAATCTCTACCAGATAGGATGGAAATTCCGCCGGCTTCGGATTACGCGGCCCAATAAACTTCCCTATGTAGTGTTTCACGATGATTCAAATTTTTTCTCATTTCGACCTTCGCTTGACCTTGGTTTTCTTTGATCCAATAGATTTCCTTTTGGAAATCGGTGTTTTCTTCAGTTGACCATGATACTAACCGGATCGAGTCAAGCTTACCCCGGATTAGGATTCAGTCACCCCAAAAACGTCCGAGAGTGGAAGTTTTCTCTAATCCAATGATTTCCTCCGATCCAATGGTTTTCTTCATTTTGAACTGCACTTGATCTTGATTCTGAAGGTCTATCAAGCTAGCACCTCCACAAACGAAATTCCCAAATTTCTTCATGTCAAAATTTTGGGCTTTTTTTGGACTTTTTTGGGCTGTATTGCCGATTTTTGGGCTCCGCTACCTTTTGTAAAAATTCACATTTTTAGTGGAGGTGCTGACTTGAATCAAGCCAGCACCTCCACTTTATAAAAATTGAAAGAAAACAAAAATCGAACACGTCAGAATTTTGGGATTTTTTGGACTCTGAAACGCACCAACAACCAATTTCCAAAAACCACCCCTGTTACACATTGTACTCTGACCCATTCCTGCTCTACTCTACAGCTATATAAAGGCTCGCTCTATTCTTTGAGACAGTCCATATTCTTCAGTCTCATAAGTTACATCTGTAATTTACCATTGAACAAAGTCGCCATACCGAGTGATTCGGTATGACTCATTTTTAAAAAACCAACTTGACTACTTTCGGCATAACATTTTGGCGATCCTGCCAGGATTGTCTCAAAC
>NC_046659.1:107923283-107933678 GCF_010883055.1 Belonocnema kinseyi
ATAAGTTACATCTGTAATTTACCATTGAATAAAGTCGCCATACCGAGTGATTCGGTATGACTCATTTTTAAAAAACCAACTTGACTACTTTCGGCATAACACCCCTACAAAATATAAAACCACCCCCTATGTAAAAAATCAAATTCGGAAAAAGCAAAGAGCACCAGAATTAGGGGCTTATTTTGGGCTCTAAAATACATGATGAAAATAAAAACTACCCTTATCTTCGAAAAACCACCCCCTTTCAAAAAATAAAATTTGCAACATCCAAAATGCACTAGATTATTGGTTCATTTTAGAGTCTCAAATGCACTTAACATTATATTACAAAAACCACCCCTGTGTAAAAAAACGTCAACTTAATAATAAAAACTTAAACCTTGATGTTGGCATTTTTGAACAGCCCAAAGATCAGAGACTCCATTTGAACAGTAAAATTTGAAAAATATCAGAGACTATAGGAACACTGTAATATTCCGAAAAAATATTCAAAAATATTAATTTTTGACAAAGTCATATATACCTGGTAGAGAAGAGTTGATTTTAGAAGTTAAGGGTTGAAGACCAAAAATCGGAGTGGATATTTTCGAGGAGCCCAAAAATCAAAGACTACATTAACACCAGAAAATTCTCAAAAATATTATTTTTTGACAAAGTCATATATACGTGGTAGAGATGGGTTGATTTTATACGTTAAGGGTTGAAGCCCAAAAATCGGAGTGGATATTTTCGAGGAGCCCAAAAATCAGAAACTACATTAACACTAGAAAATTTTCAAAAATATTTTTTGACAAAGTCGTATGTACGTGGCAGAGAAGGGTTGATTTTATAAGTTACGTGTTGAAGCCCAAAAATCGGAGTGGATATTTTCGAGGAGCCCAAAAATCAGAGACTACATTAACACTAGAAAATTCTCAAAAATATTATTTTTTGACAAAGTCGTATATACGTGGTAGAGAAGGGGCAATTTGATACGTAAAGGGTTGAAGTCCAAAAATGAGAGTGGATATTTTCAAGGAGCCCAAAAATCAAAGACTACATTGTCACTAGAAAATTCTCAAAAATATTATTTCTTGAAAAAGTCATATATACATTGATATTTATGAGAATTTTTTAGGGTTAATGTAGTCTATGATTTTTGAGCTCCTCGACAATATGCACGCCGATTTTTATGCTTCAACCCTTAACTTATAAAATCAACCCTTCTCTACCACGTATATACAACTTTGTCAAAAAATAATATTTTTGAGAATTTTCTAGTCTTAATGTAGTCTTTGATTTTTGGGCTCCTCGAAAATACCCACACTGATTTTTGTGCTTCAACCGTTAACGTATAAAATCAACCCTTCTCTACCACGTATATATGACTTTGTCGAAAAATAATATTTTTGAGAATTTTCGAGTGTTAATGTGGTCTCTGATTTTTGGGCTCCTCGAAAACATTTACCCCAATTTTTGGGCTTCAACCGTTAAGTATAAAATCAACCCTTCTCTACAACATAAATATGACTATGTCAAAAATTAATATTTTTGAGAATTTTCCAGTGACATTTGAGTCTCTGATTTTGGGCTCCTCGAAAATACCCACTCTGATTTTTAAGCTTTAACCATTAACGTATAAAATCAACCCTTCTCGACCACGTATATATGACTTTGTCAAAAAATAATATTTTTGAGAATTTTCTAGTGTCAATGTATGCTTTGGTTCTTGGGCTCCTCGAAAATATCTACTCTAAATTTTGTGCTTCAACCCTTAACTCATAATATCAACCCTTCTCTACCACGTTTATACGACTTTGTCAAAAAATAATATTTTTGAGAATTTTCTAGGGTCAGTAGAGTCTCTGATTTTTGGGCTCGTCCAAAATATCCACTCCGATTTTTGGTCTCCAACACTTGACGTTAAAAAACAGTCCCTTTGTAACAATCAAACATAATTTTGTGTAAACCAATCTTTTTCGGAATATTACAGTGTTACTAAAGTCATTTTATTTTTTGCAAGACGGTGGTTTTTGAAAATAGGGGTAGTTTTTAAATTTTATTCATGCATTTTAGAGCCCAAAATAAGCCTAAAATTCTGGTCTTTTTTGTTTTTCCCGAATATGAATTTTTACATAGGAGGTGGTTTTATACTTTTTAGTGGTGGTTTTTGGAAATTGGTTGTTGGTGCGTTCAAGAGCCCAAAAAAGCCCAAAATCCTGACGTGTTTGATTTTTTTTGCTTTCAATTTTTATATAGTGTAGGTGCTGGCTTGATTTAAGTCAGCACCTCCACTCAAAATTTGAATTTTCACAAAAAGTAGTGGAGCCCAAAAATCGGCAATACAGCCCAAAAAAGCCCCAAAAAAGCATAAAATTCTGACATTCAGAAATTTGAGAATTTCGTTTGTGGAGGTGCTAGCTTGATAGACCTTGATTCTGACATAATGGGGTCAGAGTGACCTGGGATTAGGATTCATTGACCCAAAAAATGTCTGAGAGTAGAGGTTTTATCTGATCAAATGCCTCCCCCCGATGCAGTGGTTTGCTCCAAACCAATAGTTTTGTTCATTTTGACTTTTATATAACCTTGACCCTGATCTGATGGATTCAAACTGAACCCGGATTTGAATTCAACTACCACAGAAACATCTGAGAGTAAAGCTTTTCTCCGATCTAATGGTTTGGTTCACTTTGTCCTTCACTTGACCTTCATGCAGACCTGATGGGGTCAAACTGACCCTAAATTATGATTTAGGGACCCCAAAAAAATCTGGTAGTAGAGATTTTCTTTGATACAGTGACTTTCTCCAAATCAATGGTTTTGTTCATTTTGACCTTCACATGGCGTTGCACCTGACCTGATGGGGTGAAACTTACGTCGAATTAGGACTAAATCATCCTAAAAATATATCTCAGAGTAGAGAATTCCTCCGATCCAATAGTAATCCCTTTGGAAATCGATGTTTTCTTCAATTTATCTTTATACTGACCGGATCGGTTCAAACTAATCCGGGTTTAGGAATCAGTGACCGCAAAATCGTCTGAGTAGAGTTTTTCTCCGAAACAGTGGTTTCCTCAGCTGCAATGGTTTTCTCCGATGGCTTTCTTCACTTTTACCTTCAATTAACCTTGAAACTGACTTGATTAAAGTCGGTGACCCGAAATTCGGATTCAGCGATTTTAAGAATCTATAAGTATGGTGTCTGAGCTCGGTTTGCTGAAATTTGTTTTGTGGGTCTGTGAAATAGAAAAAAACAAACTTTTGTTCATTTAAAAGAGTACCGGTTTTTAAAAAATAATTAGATTCGATCTAAAATATGTAATCACAGTGAAACAAGTACCCAGAAACATTTTCTTATAGTTTAGAAATTGTTTAAAGATTTATTGAATTTGTTATAAATTATTAAGTGAATCAAAATTGATTCGTTGAGATTGACAGTAATTCGTGAGTTGATTTACATTGCACAATTATACGAAAATTTCACGAAATTATGAGATTTTGTGATTGTTTAAAAACAACAGGTTATATGAAAACAGCTATTTCCAGTGTTAACAACAATCTATGCAATAGGTCAGAAATAATTTCTAATTTTTTTAACGAAATTAATTAACGAATGCAATTTTCTGCTACTTTTAAAGGTGGAAACTTGATTTTTTCAAGGTAACTATCTATTTATAATAATTTCTTTAGTTTTCTTTGTTGAAACTCGACCACAATTCACTATTGTTATTGCCGTTATTTATTCTCATTCAGAACCAGAAAGTAGAAACTTTATTTTATTTTTGATTATCATTTATTCGTTTGATTATTAATCACAATAAAAATAGCTAATCATTCTCGAGATTTCTAACAAAAAATAAAAATAAGTTATCACAGTTGATTGCGATAAAAAAGTCCAAGTATTTACAATAAAAAATAGCAAAAATGGATTTGTGAATTCATTTTGTCTTGGAAATTACCTCAGATTATGAATATTTGTTTAAAAGATTGCTGTTGACAATAAAAATTGTTAATCCTTATATAGGTTTTCTAAAATTTCAGATATTAGTTATTTATACTTCATCACCTTGAAAAATACATTTTTTTACCTCTAAAAATAGCCAGACAGTAACCTAGTTGATAAAACCAGTATTCTAATTATTACTATATACTTTAATACAATAATGTGAATAATAATTCTACATCATATATCTAAAAGTCGAATTTTTAAGCAAACTAAAGTTAAAAGGATAAATTACAAACAAAAAAGGCGTATTTAAGTTTTTAACTACAAAAATTAATGTTCAGTAAAAATAAAATTAATTTTCTACCAATATTTGCATTTTTTACTAAATAGTTTTACTTTTTACCAAAGAATTTTATTTTAAAACGAACAGGACGAGATTTTCAAAAAATCTTTTAATTTTCAACTCCAGAATATAAGCTTTTAATAAAAGCTTTAAACCAATTGTTTAAATTTTCAACATAATAGTTAAATTTTCACTTGGAAAAATTGTTATTTATCAAAAGAACGAGTTTTAAACAAAGGACCATTAATTTTTGAATTTATAGAGTTTAAAAAATAGACGTTCTGCTAGTTTCTTAAAGTTTGTTACTAAAAAATTTTCCTAATTAAAAATGATCAATCTTTAACCAAAATTGGGTTGATTACATTTTTATTTAAGAAAACTAATTTTCATTAAAAAACAAATTAGCTACATAAGAGTTCATATTTGTTACCCACAATATGAATTTTAAACTAATCAATAGCAGGTTTTACAGAATATTTAAATGAAAGGTTAAAAAATGAGTTTTAGACAAACCATAAAACGAATCTTTAACTAAGATTATGTATCTCTAATCAAACAAATCAACTGTTTAAAAAGTAGTTCAACTTTCAACCAAAAAGCTGAATTTTCATCTAAAAAAATTTGAATTTTTAGTGAAAAATGTCCTAGTTGATATTGTAAGAAAAATTATTTTAATTTAAAATGAAAAAAAAAAATGGAATTTAGTCAACAAAACTTGAGAAAACAAATGGAATCCCTGACCAAAAAAGAATAATTTTTAAACAAACATTTGAATTTTTTACAAAAAAAAATGAATTTTCTCTTGCAAACGAGGAATTTTTTTATTGAAATGAATTTTCAAACATATATTTGCAGCTTCTGCCAAATTTTTGAATTTTGAAGCCAAACATAGAAAATAGCCACACGACATTAATAATTATTAGTATTAAAAATGATCGAATATTTACTTAAAATTAAAATAAAATACTGCTTGAATATAAGAAATAAAATTATTATTTATTTTATTTTTTAATAGTTTATTTCCGGCATTTAGAAAACTTTTTGTTGAATATCCTTTTGAATTTTTAAATCTTATACGAAAATTAATAATGGTCAATAAAGATATTCCTAAAGTGGGACGATGGTCGTGGGGGCTAAAGCGTAGGCTTTGGACCCACTCTTTCGGCTTGCGGGTTCGATTCCCGCCTCGCACTCTGGAAGAGTCTCGGTGGCCCATGCTGTGAACACTAGCCTAGCAAGGGAGTTGTTCATCTCCGAAGAGTCGTGGGACCGGTACCTCTAGAGAAAAAGGTTTTCTCTAAGTACTTAAGGCTTGTTGCTCTTGGTGTTTCGGAACCCACCTTAAACTGTAGGTCCCCCTTCCACCACCAAGTAAGTGTGTGGAGGGTGTGTAAAGGAATAGAGAAGGTGTAAGAAAAATGTAAACCCTTAGGGGACACATTAAGAAGCTTCCACTCAACTCAACTCAACTAATGATATTCCTATAATTTTTTAGCTATTATGGAAAATTTATTATAGAAAATCAATTTAACAGAAAACAGTAATAGAATAAATAATAGAAGAAAAATAACAGAATTAATACAAAAAGTAAAGAAACTAAAAATAAACTAAAGAAAAAATAAAAATCTTTAGAATCTGTTAATAATCGCAAAAATCATGAAAAATCTTTCAAGCTGATTCGAATTCCCGAACTCTTTGACATCGCTGAACATTTTTAAAATCTTTCGATTTCTTTATCAATCAAAATATGTAGCATTCTTAAAAAAATCTTGACATCTCTGAAATATCTAATATCTTGATATCTTTGATATGTCTGAGAATCCTACAAAATTATTTGAAACTCTTGAAATTTCTCGTAAATACCAGATATATTTGGCAATATTAAAAATCCTTTAGAACCTCCTAAAACTTTTGGAGACATTACAATTTTTTTTTTAAATCAAAATTTTAGGAAAAGTGTCCTTACTTCACTGCGGGCCTTCAACAAAATGGTTTTCCTTTTATATACAGTAAATTAAAAACTAAATTATAATAACCGATGAGGAAGATAAAAACTTATTTTTTTTATTACCGGTCATTTAAATGCGCAGTAAAAAATTATATTTTATTCCCAAAAACTTTTGAACAATTAATGTTCAATAATTTTAAACGTGTGGAAAAACATACATGATATTTTCAAAATTTTTCTTTTCAGATCTCATCAATAGAATATAAGAAAAAACGGCAAGCAACCAATGGATAATATCTATGACTACTTTTGATGTTTCTGTAATCTAATTACGTTAGTCAGTCCAAAAGTGAGTTTAAAGGTGTTAAAACAGAAAAATTACACAAAATATTTAAAAAAATTATTTACAAACATTTTCAAACCTTTTTTTTACAATTGGCGTACCATTGTTGGGCTCATCTCCTTCGTCCACGTGTTGATCATAATCGATGAACTAAATTTTTGTGATTGTGAATTCTCTTTTGTTAAAGCTCTTTCGATTTTAATCAACTCATTCTCATCACGTATCTCGTAAGAAAAAAATTCAAAAGAAAATTTTTAGATGTAATTGCGACAAAAAAATCATTATCAAACATTTAATTGTAGTTTGTGTCTTCTTTTCAAAAATTTAATTTGCTCTTTTGCAACGTCATTTTTCAAAATTGGAACAAAAGCTAAGAACCTTTTAAAAAAATAATTTATAAAAAATGTTTTTATATTTCATGGGTCAACAAGTATGGCCCATACATTTTTGTCGAATTTTGTGTTGCTTTTCTCATAATTAAGAAAATTTTTGATGTATTTTTTCACGATTTAAACAAAAACTGGGTTTCCTATTCAAAAATAATAAAGAATAACATTTTCTATATCTTTTTCTGGGAAAACAACTGTTTTTTTTATTTCGTTCCGTATCTCATATAGTTTTGCTGCAAAACAAAATTTTTTATTTTTAAAATTATATGTCATGATAAAACAAAAAATATTTGTTTTATAGAAAAATGTTATGAAGTAAATTTGTTAAACTTTTTAAAATGGACAATTTAACATTCAAATATTTTCGTCGTATCTCATATAGCTTTGCTGGAAAGTGGATTTTTATATTTTTATTAACATTTTTCACGATTGAAACAAAAATATGCGCCTAAACAAAAAAATTGTCTAAAGTAAATTTGTAGATCTTTTTGAGGCGAAAAATTTGAATTTGAAATTATTTTTTAATTTTGTATAGTTTAACTGCCCAATGGAATTTTTTTTCTATAAAGCATAATGTAAAAACGGCTTTTTATGAAACATAAATGATTTAAACCCTTTTTGAAGCCTACGAAGCGGGGTTAAGCTCTACTTTTTCCTTTCTAGGTATTAAAAAATGACGTCAGAGGTAAATAATGAAAATGATAAAACTATTATATTACAAAAAATGTCCGGAAATGTATAGAAATGTTTGAATTGAATTTCGCATAATGAATCTTAAGTTTCCTCAAATTACCTGTAATTTTACCAGAAGTAACCAGAAATCTCATAAATTTGTGGAAATTTATGAAAATTTCTTTAATTGAATTTTAGGTTTATTTGTGGTAAGTTATTATTGTTACCTGTAAAATTATCATAGATGACTGAACATTTTTTACAAAATTCCGCAAATTTATAGACATTATGGAATTTAATTATGGGCAGTTTATGGCAAGTTGCCACAAATTACCAACTGTCGTCTAAGGCAATTTTACGTTTGAACAAGCAACTTTTTTGTAATGATAATTTGAATGGGACCTTATAGTGGTATTAAGATATGTTATTTTCTCAGGAATTTTTTATTGATGTTTTTTTTAAATAATATAATACCGTATTATTTAAAAACAATGTATGAAAAACTATTATAGTTTTAATTTATTTTTTATCCTATTATTTTGCCCTACTATAATATTCTATAATAAACACTTCTTCATTTAATGAATTTCATAGAAACTACTTTTTTAATTTGCATTTCTTTAATTATTTTATTATCTCTAGATAATTGCCTTTTAATAACTTAGAATAATGTCTTTTTGCTTAATGCTGTTCTTACATTATAAGTATGTTAAGATTTATCAAAATTTAAATGTACAAATAATTCAAACCTGGTTACCGTGCTTAAATTACATTTTACCTCAAAAGAATGTCTCCTCTCACATGCTAAGCAAAATATTCTGTCTTCAATATTATGTTTACAGCAATTGAATCTTTTTGCATTATTTAATGTGAATATTATTTGAATATAACTGACAAACATAATTACTTCAGTACCACTATCAAGTTGCATACAAAAACTATTACAAAAAAACCGTTTTTTTAGACTTGAAATTGCCTCAGGTAAATGTTAATTTAGAAATTTATTAATAACAATATCAACTTCAAGTTAGGGCAACACTTTCAGATGATACATGACCCTTGACATAGCTATAACACGAATTGGCAGAAAAAATAATATTTTGCAAATGAAAAATGCCATATTTTTTTATTTGTTTTTGATATTGTAATTACTAATACAAATATTTAATATAAATATTTTTTTGTAACTAAAATGTCCAATTTAGTGCTCTACTTGCTTGAATAATAAATTTTTATTGCAACGGTTGCGAATTGAAGTTTGTCATGGATAGTGATGCATTTTTAAAAATTTCGAGATTTTATTGAAACATATTCAGGGATGCTCAAAAGTTCTTAGAGGTCAAGAATCTTGAATAAAAAGTTTTGAGATTCTGGACTCCAATCTCGATTTTTTTCATTATCGATCTTTATGACACACACAACAAACTTCAGGAATAAGAAGGAAGTAAAAGCAACGTCTATTGTTTGAACAAAGGAAAAGTGTCCGCAATGGTATGCCGATATTTAACAAAAAATTCCGTTCGTTGCCCAAAATGTTTGAATTGTGCTTGTGACAGAGTTGAAAAATGATTAAAACCCTGAAATTTGTAGCTATCTATTATTTATTTTTTTCTTAATTCTCAAATTACTGGAACACCTCAAAACTTACTTGCAGATTTACTCTCGCATAACATATTATTATTATAAACCAGCTTAGTAGTTTAGTGGTTAGCAGAATCGCCTCTAAATCTCAGAACTATTAGGGCCAGGATTTGAGCCTCGGTGGGTCCAAATCAAGATAAAGTCTACCCAATAGGCGCACAATTTGGCGACGTCTTTACGACATCTTTACAACTTTACGACAACTTTACGACAACCTATGTCCATGTCGTTAAGGTGTCTTTACCATATCGTAAATAAGTCGTGTGATCTGAAGATGTCTTTACGATATCCCAAAGACACCGAAACGACATGGACATAGGATGTCGTATAGTTGTCGTAAAGATGTCGTAACGATGTCGTAAAGAAGTCGCTAAATTTTGTGCCCACTGGGAGCTGTACTATACACGGATTTTACTGCGATTTTCCTTGTGTACAACAAATAATAAAATTTGTAGGTTAGAGCAGATATTTGAAAAACGGGCGCAGGCGCTGGGGTGTAGAATTAGTAGAGTTGTCCCTCTGGGGGCCCACGATTTATCGTGAATTTTGCGAAAAATTTGTAAATAGAATATTATGTAAGCTTATGCCATAATAAAATTGTGTATCATTGAATAAAAAGTTAGTTATGTCAGCAGTCCATTATTTGACAATTATACATAAAGAAGTCATGCTACTGTTACGTCTAAATAGTGACACTTATACAACCCACCAGCAATTATATTAGGGTTTTTCTGTTTGCCATTTAAATCTACAAATAAAAAATAAGCCGAAGAATCCAAAATCAAGAAACAGAAATAAAAAGAAAATTAAAAGAATTTAATAGAATTACAATAAACCTATTATAGATTTTACCATATACTTATAAAGAAATTGCAAAAGAAAACTCAAAAGTTACTTTTGGGCCGGTATACTTTAGAAATAGCTGTAGTTCAAATTAAAGCATATATTTCAATTTGATATTTACATAAAAAGAGAAAAAAAAATCAATTTTCTTATCTGGATGAAATTTCCATATGAAAATTAATTTTGTAGGAAACACCTACAATTGTAATTTTGTAGGAAACACCTACAGACTTGATTGGCCAATCAAATACGACCAGTATCCATGGGGAGGGGGCCGCTCTGGCCAAT
>NC_046659.1:107933778-107939541 GCF_010883055.1 Belonocnema kinseyi
GAAGAGACCAGGAAAGTGTATAAAAAATATTCTCTATTATTTGAGTGCAATTTTTCTTTTCTTTTTAACTTTCCTTTCTTTGCTGATTTCAAAGATATTGGGATGTGTTTTTGTTTTAATTATTCATAGTAAGAGGCAGGTAACCAATTTTCTATTTCTCAAAAACAAATGTTTAAACTCAATTTTTTTTTAAATCCACTCTTGATTTTATTTCAATTATTTTTGAGTTTACAATCTTTTTATAGTTTACAATGTGCTTTAAAAGCCCTCTAATGTCAAGATTTTCTGGATTTTTTTAACTTTTCTAAAAAATTTTAATTAGTGTGTGCTAATAATTTTATTAAATAAATAAATAAATAATATTGTCTTAAAATGATGCCAGAAAGATGCGGGTTTTCCCTAAATATTCAACATTTTGTCCACTTTCAAATAGTTTAAGGTAATATTTAATTAAAGTTTCAACTCGATTCACAGAATATTAACGATTCCGAATAAAATTTACTTCTTTTTTTATACATGTCAAACTTTAAGATTTGGCATGAAATTGTTCATTTCATAAATTTTCCAGGCATTTTTTAAAAGATAGTTAAATCGCATCCACTCTGTATTAGTCTTAATCCAACATTTATTGAATGATCGAGAACCATAAGGAGCTCACTCTTATTCAGTAGAATTTTCATAAGAACGAAAAAACTCTTCACCTGTAACATCTTTGGATAGCCTTGGAAGGAACTTTGCTTTTTTATTAAAAATAGTAAAATTCAACCTGTTTACTTTCTGTAAAAGGCAGTGTACTCTAGAAAGATTAGACAATACAGATTTTATAGCAACTATATGAATTTTTATTAGCTGAACTTCGCAAATCCCCAAAAAATTACTTTTGTTTATAAATTGGCTTTTGCCACAATAAATTGCATTTTTCCGAGCAACTGGAAACTATTTCCATAAGTCACAAAAATCCTTAAATTTGCAATTATTTTTACACTAATTATTATTTTTTAAACAATTACTTTTTGTTGAAACGATTTCTTTCTCACCTGTACAAAGTCTTCATTTTTCGGGATAAATGATACAGTTGATGAATTTCAATAATAATATTTCAAACTTAACATATTTGGAAATTAATTATTTAAACAATTATTTTCGTCAAAACATTTTTCCGAGTTTTTTCTAAAGTTAAGGACAAGTCAATTGCTCAAACAATGTTAACCTATTTAAGCAATTTTTTTATCCTGTAAATCGTGAAATATTTTAATTTAAGTTAATATTATTATTGAAATTCATCAACAATATTGACATAAAACTAATATTTTGCATTCTGTAGAGCGTTTCCAGACATAATAGAAGAGGGTTGGGGTCGACAACATTAACATTAATTATGTGTGAATTATTTCTTTAACATTTACTAAGAGGCGGTCACGCTTTCATTTACAAAAAATCAATAGAATGCACTTATTTTCTTTCATTTTTCCAAAAACCGAGCTTTTTTTTATTAAAAACCGATGACCATATCAAAAGCTTGGAGCTACTAGATAATTTTGACCTATTTTAAAAATATTCGGAATTTATTTTTGCCTGAAACAAATTTTAAAAGGGGGAAGAAGGTATCGACCGCCAAAAATCGAAAGCAAAATTTTTACACGTATAAATATGAACATACTATTCTTGCATTGGTTTAATGCCTTTTTTATATAACTGAAAACCTTTTAAATATGGCATTTCCAAAAATTAAAAAAAAACTTTATTGTTAAATAAAAAATGGTTGAAATGATGTTTAAGAAGTCACTTCTCATGAATCTATTAAAATTGTATTAGATTTTAATTTTCGTAAGAATTTAAAATCTGATGACAATTCTAAATTAAAAATTGATCATAATATACTATTCAATATTTTTCTAATTAAATTACTATTTTGCAAATCGTAGTATCCTAAATGTAAAGTAAATCCTTTTCACTGTTCATGAATTACTCATGGCCTTCTTTAATTGCCACATTATATTCAAAATAAAGATTGTATAATTTCCCTATCTCGTTCCGGGCATTACACATGATGTCTAGGGATTAGATATATATATATGGGATACCGGGTGACCTCTCAGACTACGCAGCCTTATTCTTGCATGCGGGGCTCTACAAGGATGGACGAACCCCTTTCCCTAGCTTCTCGTGGGAACAACAATGACAACACCAAACATAGATGTAGTAAGTGCGGTTCAAAAGAACAGAACGCGCAGGGCTCCCGACAATGGGTCGGCCAACAATGCCGACCAATCTAGAGCTGGGGGAGTCCATGGAAATGGATTCAATGCGATGGGACGGCGGGATCTCGCGACCTTTGGGTGGACGGAGCGTCTGAATCACGACTTGCTAGTGGGCTACGATGCGAGTGTGGCCACTGAACGGGGTTGCATGGCACGGCTGCAAGCTATGTGGTGCGAGAAACACCCGGAGCTATCACACCTTTCGCAGAAACGTCTGCGAAATCATGCTGAACTGCTCCGTAAAAGGGGCTATGTAAGCGGAACGCCTACTGCACCACAGCTAGAACAAGCCGGCAACAAAGATAGACAGGCGACACTAAGACCAACCGTGGGCAGGCATCCAAAAGATGAAGAGCGATGCTTTTGACCCGGAGAAACATCAACACCAAGGTTTCTCTGAAGTCTAAAGATGTGGCTGAAATGAATGACGAGCTTCGTGGACATTTTCCGGAGAATCCGACCTCTGGGCTATCAGCGAGAGCTTTGGCCGATGCGAACCGTAAAACAAAACCAACGGTTGATCATAAGACCAAAAGACGAATGCATCAACTTGCCATAGAGATAGGCTGGGCAAGACAGTACGCGTCCCGCATTCAGTGTGTGATTGACTACATCACATCTGGAAGGAATTTTACCGCCAAGGTTCGAAGGTTCGCGCGCTAACTCGGGACCCGTTATCACACACTTAACAAGTCAAAGCTGCTGGCCATCAGGCAGCGTATTGTTGAAAGAATACGGATACAATCCGATGCTAAGAGAAGTCTAGAGCGGAGGAAGAGGTGGGTCAGAGAAAATCAACAGTTTCTCTCTGACCCATCTCGACTCTTCCAAGACTCTCCAGTTGCTGTCGAAAACCCACCCATACCAGAGGAGGTCGAAGTAATTTGGAGAAAAGTCTAGGAAGTGCAGCATAGACTGGACGAAGACTCAGAAAATATAAATAGCTTCAAGGAGTTATGTGTCGTCCTCATAACACCTGATAAAGAGTGCCCACCCATCACTACCGAGGAGGTGAAAAAAGTATTAAGAGGGATGAAGAACTATTCCGCACCGGGACCAGATTGTATCAAAACCTTCTGGTGGAAGAAGTTTTCTTCAACCTATCAGCATTTGGCCCGTATTTTCACCTCATAATTAAAGTTGGAAGAGCCGATTGCGGAGTGGTTAGTGGAAGGGCACACAATACTCCTGCCGAAAATAGGCAACTTAGCTCACCCGAAGAATTACAGGTTAATAACTTGTCTGAACGCACTTTATAATATATTCACAGATATTCTAAATGATAGGATTGTTCGGGCAATTGACCCTGTGTGGCAAGAAATGTATGAACAACGAGGCTCAAAGAAAGGCGTAGCCGGATGTCGGGAGAACCTGCTCATCGATAGATGTGTCTGCGAAGATGCAGCATTCTACCAGCGTGACCTATCGATAGCCAGGATTGATTATCGGAAGGCTTTTGATTCGACATCCCATAGACTTATTATCTGTCTTTTGGAAATCTTAAAGGTTCATCCGCAAATAGTTAGGTGCATAGAGAGATTGATGCCGCTTTGGAAAACCAGATTTACTATCTCATCTGGAAAAAAATCGCGTGACAACTAACAAGGTCACCTTTCAGAGAGGTGTCTTTCAGGTCGACACCATGAGCCCACTCCTCTTTTGCCTTACATTATTGCCACCATCTCTAGCACTTCGCCATTCCGACGGGTACTTGTGCGGGAAACCTGCAGATCGAAAGTACAAGGTCACTTATGTATTTGACATGGACGATCTTAAGATCTATGCTAAAAACAAAGAGCAACTACATCTAGCTCTAGGGATTGTCGAACGATATACTAAGGTAATTGGAATGAAATTTGGGTTAGACAAATGCGCCAAGGTTTATTTGAAGCGAGGAAAACTTAATGGCATCCCTTAAGATCCTGAGCTCGTTGATAGAAGCGCTATACGACACCTTTGCGCTGGAGAGACTCATACATACCTGGACGTGCCACAGAGACGCATTCAGGATGTGACATCTATAAAGGATACTCTCGGAAGCAGATACAAACGTCTCATCCGACAGATTTGGTCTTCCGAACTGTCGGCGAGGAACAAAGTATCTGCAACGAACATGCTTGCCGTCCCGGTACTACTCTATTCATTTGGAGTAGATCCATGGACGAAGAACGAGCTCAGATCCCTTGATATCGGGACAAGAAAGGTTATGCACATGAACAAAAGCATGCATCTTAAGTCTTTCGTTTCGCGACTGTACATTTCACGCGGTCAAGGGGGTTACGGAATATTGAGTCTTAAATGTCTTCACAACAGGATTATTCTGGCTACAGCACATAGAGTTGCAAATGGGAGAGACCCTCTTCTTAAAATGGTCAGGAATCACGAATTAGTGAGCAAAGGAGCGTTTCTGTACAAGGCAGAGGAAGAGGCTGCTGAAACAGTCGGACTTGACTTCAGTATTAGGGGTGAGAAAAATGCATAAAATCTTATCTATCTCGAGTACTCACTCCTGAAAGCCCGGATTAAGAAAGCACAAGAGAAAAACTTTCTTGAACAGCTCCTCGATAAGAGGATGCACGGTATTATCCACAGAAATGTGAAGGATCAGTCAATGTCTTGTGAACTAACGTTTGCTTTCCTTAAATCGCCCGGATTGAAGTCTGGAACGGAGGGTTTCATTTTTGCATGCCAAGACGGTGTCATTTCCACCTTAACATACCGTCGCCACATTTTGAGCCGAAACATTCCTGATGATAGCTGCAGGGCGTGCCATGCACACCTCGAGCATTTACCTCACATACTATCTAGTTGTCCAACTCACGCTGGAACGACCTACATTCGAAGGCACAATGCGACACTAAGAGTGCTTTATTACCATCTCTGTCACTCTAACGGCATTAACCTAAATATCGCTTCTCTAAATGGTCCTAGGGAAATCGAGTCAATTGTCGAGAGTGGGAAGTGCCGCATATACTGGAACTTTATATTCTCGAGAATTATTTCTGTTGCTCACTCGTGGCCTGTCGTGGTTCCTCTTGACTTCGAGAAGCAAACCATGTTCGTTATCAAATTTTCGGCCCCAGCTGACAAAAATATCATAACCAAGGAGAATAAAAAGAAAGAGAGGTATCGAGACCTTATAAGGGAGTTGCAACGATTGTACCCGGAATATTCTGTTAAACTAATTGTCATTATCATCGGCGCTCTTGGATGTGAAAAGCTTTCACTTGCTAATGGCCTAAAAAGCATCTCTGCGTGCCAACAATCTGCTAAAACACTTGCGGGAAAAATGCAGAAAGCGGTAGTCCTCGGGTCGCTCCGTGTTCTTAGGGTGAACGAGGCTTTTGCTGGATCGTCGTATTGATTCCTTTACAGACTGTAACCACCTATCTCATGGTTGTGAGGCGTGGTTGTGGCTGAAATTTTACCACGATTTCGCTGGGAGCGGATACAGTTTTCCAGATTAGCACCCGCTCCCGGCGAAATCCTGCGGTTGTCCTTA
>NC_046659.1:107939641-107950603 GCF_010883055.1 Belonocnema kinseyi
TTGCTTAGGCAAAGAATAAAATAAGTATTGGATTAAACAATTTGCCTGAAGTGTGATCACGCATGTAATGTTTAAGAAAGTTCTGTAAAAATTTGCAATTTTTAAATGGTTGGAACTCAAAACATTTCCTATTATCATAATAAATTATCAAGAAAATATTAAATCGATTATTTTAGAACTCTACGGGGAGAGTTTTCTTACTAAAACACCTTTAGTTAGCTTAAGATTTCTCAAGGTTTTTTTTAAGCTACTAAAATCTTCTGTTTTTTTTAAACAGTCCATTGATAAGATCATCGTCCCAAAACTCTTACAAATGGAAAACCATTTGAAGACGTTAAAATTCAAATAAATTGTACATAATACAGGTTTGCTTCTTTTTAAAAAAAATAGAACATTTAGAAATTTGTCTTCCACACTACCTGCATATAAGTATTGAAACTTCACCTTTCCTCATCATACAACCCCAGATTTCATATTTGTTCTAGATTGCACCGTTCTACATAGCACAGTGAACAACGCTTCTGACCATACTATTAGCAACGAAATGATTTCAGCTTCACCTGAAAAAGATAACTTTGCAGCAGTTCCTTCTAAAATCCCGAAATAAGAAATTATCAGTTATTTTGAATCAACAATATATACCCTTCCACCCGAAAAAGCAATTGACATACGACGTAAAACGGCCAAAATTTTACGCCAAGTCCGTTTTCCCTCCTCAAACTTTTAACAAAATAAGAAAAAAACACAATTAAAGAACTCAATCGGAATAAAGGGATTAGAATAATACCCGCAAACAAAGTCAAGACAGCAGTAATAATAATTGAAGAAGACTATAACAACAAAATAATGGGCCTTCTAACTGATGCTACACACAAAAAACTTAAAAAGGATCCCACGAAAACAGCAGTCAGTTTAACAAAAACCTTTTTAAAAGACTCTAAACTTGACAGCTAAACAATATCCAAATTAAAACCTATTAATCCTATGTCATCAAGTCTTTACGGACTGCGAAAAATCCACAAAACAATATTCCATTTAGACCGATCATCAGCGCAACAAATTAACCAACATACTAACTAGCATGCTTCCTCGCAAATGAACTGAATTCTTTCAGAAAAAATTATATCATTTACGTCCAAAACTAATTTGACTTTATCAAAAAGATACAGCAGATTCACATTTAACCACAAGACATCACAGTGAGTTGAATCTCTTCTCTTTCAATAACCAATTCTATAAACAAACCTCAGGAGCAGCAATGAGATCTTCAATCTCACCTGTAATAGCCAAAATGTTTATGGAACACCTAGAAACCAAAATCTTCAACTAATCCATTCTCAAACCGGAATTTTTGTTTTGTTACGTTGACGACACTTTTGTTATCTGGCGACATAAACAAGATGAACTAAATAAGTTTTTTGATTTCATTAATCGATTTCATCCTAATTTCCAGTCCACCATGGAAATTAAACAAAGCGGATAATTGCCTTTCTTGAATTTACTAGTTTAAAAAATATCTAATAACACATTAGGACATAAAGTTTTCAGCAAACATACTCACATAAACAGATACCTACATGCCTCCCCACACCAGCACTTATCTCAAAAACAATCGGTCATTAACTCCCTTTGTATACAGAGCTATCTGAAGAACAGATACAGATAAATTAAAAAAGGATTTTAAAAACTTTATATAAATCCTAATACAGAACGATTACACAGAAAAACAAATTTATAAAGAAGTAAGAAAATACACTAGAAAAACCCAAATCAACACAGCCGATTTCTACATCCAAGGTGTCACGGAAAATATGACAACCTCTAAACAGTCCTAAAGACAATAAGACAAACAATTTCATGCCATCAGCTCTAGCTAAGCATGAAATTGAAACAAGACATAATATTCTATTCGAAAAAACAAGCGTCATCGCAAAAACACACAATATTTTTGAGTAAAAAGATAGAGAAGCAATTAAAGTCTTCAAACACATTCGTAGTAGTTCATCATTTGTAGTATTGTATACGATCAGAAACCCAAAATATCTCTTTTTATTAAAACCTGAAACATATTTAAAGAGAACAAAATAAATCACAGTAAGTGTTTGGATAAAGCGGAATCTTCGATTTTTATAAAAATTGTCAACATTTCGTGTTCTATCATCTTTTTTCATATTTTCTGGTGGATTTTGAGAGATTAAGATGTCTTTGTTAAGAATTAGAACAAACCTGTTAAAATTATCGCTAGTGGAAAAATATGGCATTTGAGAATAAATTTAGAACAATCTTTTTCAATACCTAAATTTTGAAAAAATCTTTTGCATATGTTAGAAGAAGTCTGTTAATTCCATTACTAATCATTGAGTGGATTATTATGAATGATAAGTATTCAAAGATACCATTTTATCTTTATAAAATTATTTTTTACATACAGTTCTGTTTAATTCTTGTCGTTGACCTTGAATTTTCTTATTGAAAGTATAAGCATACAAAACTTCTGAACATTGTGAGATAAAAAATACCTACAACAAAGCGCCCTTTTTCATAAGGGACCGGAAGTACTCATCCTTACAAGCAGAGATCACGTTTGAGCTGCAGTTTGTTAGAGAAAAGGTAGAAAGGAGATTCGATGTTTTTTCACCTACAGATATGATTCAAATGTAAATTAGGACTTTTTATTCGATTATAAAAAACTATGCTCAAACCCGGCGGAGCTAGAGAGCATTTTCTTGTGTAAAGTATTTTTCTGTCTTAAGATGACCCTAAATCAAATTTATTTAATGTTAATTTAATGTTAAAATAAAAAATTTATTAAGCACATTCAGGGTGCTTATCCGCTACTTTTCAACAGAATGCTGTTTTCTATTAACGACATTTTTGTTGGTTAAAAATTTCTTTATTTTTTACAGAAAATTTTTAATATTTAGCCAACTCAGAAAAAGTAATTTTCTTGAATAAAGATGAAGCAGAATAAAAAAGAATAACAGAATTTGCTTATAACTCTACCGGACGAGTATTTATTTTCAATTTTAGCCAACTCTTCAAAGTGTCACTCTTTTTATCATCAGGAATTCTCATTGGTAACAATTTACATTCTATAACTGGTGTAACAATAAACAAAAACGTATGAAACTCATAGTTAAAAAAAAGAGCGATAAAAACTTGCGAATTAAAAACGAAGTTTCATGATGTAATTTATAGACTATTGTGGAAATCCATATTATACTGGAATAAATTTCAAAAAAGAGGGAAATTATTTTAATTAAGTTTTTATGTAGAAGTTCTTTTAAGAATTATTTATATTTTTAATTGTTAGAAGTAAAATATAAGTACTCAAGGGCTAATTTTAGAAAGTGATGAATTATAGTAATAATATTCAATTTTCAGAAAGACTGTTTATAATGCCGAATTGTTTGAATAAACATTAAGTTGGATAGAAATAAGTTTAACTTATAGTGCTAAAAAATGACATAATAATTATTATGAGAGCAGGTCGTAAATAAATCTTCCTCCCATAAGAATATTTCCAAAAGTGACTATTAACAATGTAGACTAACCTACCATACAATTATCCAGAATGAAAGGCGCCAATTTCAAATCAGATTTTATTATATAATAAGGCAAATGTCCTAGTATGGCTGGGTGACCCAGTTTGGACGAATGCTCAGATACTATTGCTCAATCCGTGGAAATCTCAATGTTGATGCCACATGAAATATTTCAATCAGAGTCTAAAATGTATTAATTTGTATTAAATTCAGAAGATTTTTTTAATAAAATGAAAAAAAAGAGGACTAAGATTTTTTCTATCAGTTGAATCCATAAAACTCACAGTTATTAGAAATTTAATGATTTCTACAAATTTGCTTTTTTAGTCTCCTGCATTATAGACTCCGAATATTGTATGTAAGAATTAAAATTTACGAATCCAGCATTGCGACCTGGTTCATATAAAATGCATTTTGAATCTTTTTTTCACTTACAAATTCGAAACACTGTATCGAGATATTTGTTGAATTCCGTTGGTTTATTTTTCTGGAATTTCAATTTTGAATGCAATGTTAGGAATTTGTTATTTCAAAACATCTTTAAATATAACTTTTATTTAAATTAAATAACTTTTTAAATAATGCTTCTTGCAAAATTATGATCTGCTAATTGCAGCTCGGCCTGCTGGACCAAAAATAATTTTTTTATCTTTTCTTTAATTCTGAAATGGCCTAATCAAACAAATTGTAAGATATTAAACATTGATCTCAATACATTTTTAATTGACATTGGAATTAATTAATTTTACAAATCGTAATGTATAATCTAAATATTAATTACTTTCATCGGCTTAGTTTCCAGATCATAATTCGAGAGCCCATAGATTTTTTAAACAAGTTTAAAATTATTTTATTTTAAACGCTTTATGTTTGTATTCGTGATATTGAAATATAAAAACATAATTTTTAAAGTTTTAAAAATTAATAAACTATTTTCAATACAAAATCACATTTTTAAATGTGCTATTGTAAAAACGTTCAATTTTTCAGACCATGAAGCTAGTATTTTTTTGCTTAAAAAGCTTAATGCACTATCCTATTTTTTGAAATTAAAAATTTCCATTTTAATATTCTAAATTGATTATTTTTAATTTTAATCAGTTATAAATTCAATAAATTCAGACTTCAATATCATAAATTGTTTTTTTTTCAACTTTGAAAGTAAAAAAAATTTAATTTTTTTAATCCTTTGTAGTCGTCTTATAATTTTTAGTTTGAAGGATGTATATATCAACAATTTTGAATTAATTAGCTTAAAAATAAACTTTAAACAATAAAAAATGAAAACATAATTTCTTATCTAAAAATAAGAAGACTTATCCATTAACCCTCTCAGCCTAGACTTCAATATATTTGGTTCTAATCAAAGCATCGGCATTTTTCTTTTTCTTTTACTTATTGCTAAAAGTCTACCGAAAATGAATACTCTAAATTCAGTAAGATGAATTCGACATATTACTATAGATATTTTCACAAAACTGAAAAATTATATATCGAGCCGAAAATGTCGTCCAGGTATATTATACTCAGTCTAGGCTGATAGGTTTAAAGGCCCCTCTACTTTGGTATAACTTTGAGGTCCTCATGGGGTCGTTGAAGACCCTAGCCGTAATTTTTTATTGCGCAAAAACTTTTTAATATTTTGGCATGAAATCATGTTGGGCATTCCTTAAAGTGTCTTGTTATAAGATTATTTTATTTATTAAATCTTTTTTTTTAATTACAGCCATTGCAAAAAATTAAAAACTAAAGAAGAACGAACTTTGTAAATTTCAATATAATGTGTCAAGGAACTAACGACTTTTAAGGACCTTGATACACTTGTTTCGTTAGTCGTTCATTTGCCATTCTCTCAACATCCCTGAATTATCCTAACCAATTTCTTTCTCATGTGTCTACTAGCTTCTCATCTGCAACACTTCTTTCATAACTATCTCCTTATTTACTTTGTCCATCAGAGTCTTTCGGCATATTATGTGCATTATTCTCATATCAATTGCGTTAATTTTACTCTTATCTTTGTCTTAAAAAGTCCATATCTTGCTACCGTATAGTACAGTCGGTACAAATATCGAATTATGTATTGCCATTTTAGCTTTATTTAATATATTTTGACTTCTGATTAGGGGACCTGCTCCACCAATAACCTTCTCACCTTCGTTTATGCGTCTATCTAATTCCTCATCTATCTTCCCGTCCCTAGTAAACATGCTACCAAGGTATACGAACTAATCAACATGTTCAATCCTCTCATCGTTTAAGAAAATATTGCATAGTGTTTTCTCACTCTTTCCTTCAAACACCATAGTTTTTGTTTCATTTGCATTAATTTTGAAGCCCATTCTCTTCATGCTAGCATCTAGTTTATTCAACATTCTTTGTAAGTATTCAATTGACTCTGCCATAACAACCTTATCATCTGCGAACGCTAACCCACGTACCCTTACTGTTTCAAGATGCACAACCTCTTTGTCAAAAAGAGCCATTCTTAAACATTTGTCCATAAGTAATATAAATAACCCTAAAGACATAACGCATCCTTGAATAATATCGAAACAGCCACTCAATTTCTCATTGACCCTTGCAATCGCTTTGCTATCCGTATATATTGTTTTTATAGCTTGTAGGAGCCATCCATTGACTCAATACTCTTTCAGGACTTTCTAAAGTTTACTTCTATCTACCTTGTCAAAAACTTTTTCTGGTCAACAAATGTACAGAAAACTTTTTTTCCTACTCTTAAACTTTTTTCTGTTATTTTCCTTAAGCTAAATATTTTATCCATACATGACCTTCCTGGCATAAACCCAATTTGGACTTCCCAAATCTTTGCTTCTGTTATTTTCATTACCCTAAGAATAAGTATTTTTGGGTATATTTTACTTACGGTACTTAAAAAGCTGATCCCTCTGTAATTATTTCAGTCGCTTTCATCTCTCTTTCTTTTGTATATTGGTATGATAATCGCTTTTTTTCCAATCGTCTGGGACGTCTCCCACCTCCAGACATACATTTATCAATTGGCACAGTCTATGTGGTATGCACTCGCCACCGTGTTTAAACATTTCAGCGTTAATATCATCTACCCCGGCAGCCTTACCATTTTTCAATTTCTTAATTATATCCCTAACCTCAGTGACACAGACCTTCTCAATTCAGTTTTCTATCGTATCGTGTTCAACATCGCAAATGTGGTGCCCTATAGCTTCATCTCCGAATTGTCTCCTAAAATAGTTTTGAGAGCCTTTAGTATTCTGTCTGCATCATATACCATTACCCGCCTACTATTTCTCATGTTGAAAAATTTTGTACTTTTGTTTCCTTTCATTTTTTATAAAGCATGTTCTTGCTTCCTTCAAAGTCGTTTTGTATTTTCATCTCTTCTTCTGCTCTAATTGTATCTTTACGTTCGTCAACTAATCGTTTTGGTATCCTGTTTTCGTGTCTGTAATCATTTCTACGTCTATTTCTTTCCTCATTGCTAAGGCCTGCGATGTTCAAGATTCTCCTGTACGCTTCTCTCTGTGGTTTTTGGTCAGCCTGAATTTCATCATTTCACCACGCATCACCAAACCTTCTTCCTACAACTGCGGTGCCACACACTTGGATCGTACATCTAACAGTGATATCGAGTAACTTTGTCCAGGCGCCCTCTATATCTTTGTTTTTCATACGGTCCTCCCATGTTGCCCTATCTATGCTTTCGATTACCTTATTTTGTACATCTATTCACTCGTCCGGTTTCTGTAGGTTCTTAATTTTGAATCGCGTTTGTTTTGTTTTTTTGGTTCTCTTTTTTCTCCATCCCCGACCGAAGTTAATTTTTGAGATCAGAAGGTAATGATCAGTATTGCAGTCAAGACCCCTCCTGACCCTCGTATCTTTGACTAACTCTCTTAGTCTTTCATCCGCAACAATAAAGTTAATTATTCTGCGGCTATTTCCTTTAGCCAGGTGTACATGTGTATCATTTTATGCCTAAGCCAAATATTTGTAATAAGCAGACCCCTTTCTAAGCATAGACCTACTAATTCATCTCCGTTATAGTTTGTTTTGGGATCCCAAAAATTATCAAGTACTCTTTCTGTATCCTGATTTTGGATGTCCATTCATCCGTTCATGTCTCATAGTAAAATTATTCTTTTCCTATGTTCGAAAATATTTATGGTTTCATTTAAATTGTCCCAGAAGGCGTCTTTTACTTCTCTGGGATCACTGTCAACTAGCGCGTAGCATGCTACGATAAATAGTCTTCTGATTCCTACTTTTATTCTAGCCCACAGCAGTCTGCGAGATACGAAACCATGGTTTCCGAAATGCTGCCTTGCTCTTTCATTCAAAAGCAGACCTACTCCTTGTTTACTATGTGATTCACTGTCTACTCCTGACCATATTTCACATCCGCCGTTCAACACGCCGTTTTTCATGTTTTTAGTTTCGCATCCCTTTTTTCCAGACACACAAAATATATCTAGATTCCTTACGTCCATAATTCCACGCAATACTTTTACCTTGAGATAATTTACCCCCATAGCATTCCAAACACCCAGTCTCCATTCGTCGCCTAAAACATGACCTTTATATTTTCCGCGTGGATGCCTTTTGTTAATCAAAGTTCCAGTCATTTCCGAGGCTATTTTGTAGTTTGTATTCTTCATTGTTTAGATTATACGCCCAACTATCACCTCTATTCAATAAGTTTATTTTCTGAGTCGAAATCATGTCAAAGTTAAGTAGCAAATAGTCATGTGGTGGAAGTTGTAGTTATAACGTTAGTCCCACCAAAACTTCAGTTAGTAAGGGAGATTTGGGAGAGGTTGGGGGCAGAACTGGAATCGAGATAGTCGTCTTGGGTTTGCGTTTTTATTTTTATGCTGAGAAGGTCACCAGCCTTCAGCAGCGTTGTAACTATTTAAATTTATAATAAAAAAAGAGTTACCTAAGGAGTTTAATTTAATAAAATTTTTCGCATTTTTCAATATATATATATATATATATAATTAAAAATTTGTCATAAGGACAACCGAAGGATTTCGCCAGGAGCGGGTGCTAATCTGAAAAATTGCATCC
This sequence comes from Belonocnema kinseyi, assembly GCF_010883055.1. Classification (NCBI taxonomy): domain Eukaryota; kingdom Metazoa; phylum Arthropoda; class Insecta; order Hymenoptera; family Cynipidae; genus Belonocnema; species Belonocnema kinseyi. The sequence goes on from NC_046659.1 coordinate 107,948,257, forward strand.
GCTTCCAGCGAAATCGCGGTAAAATTTCAGCCATAACCACGTCTCACAACCGTGAGATAGGTGGTTACAGTCTGTAAAGGAATCAATATGACGATCCAGCAAACGCCTCTTGGACCCTAAGAACACGGAGCGACCCAAGGACAACCGCCTTCTGCATTTTTCCCGCAAGTGTTCTAGCATATTGTTGAAACGCAGTGATGCTTTTTAGGCTATTAGCAAGTGAAAGCTTGGTACCTCCAAGAGCGCCGATGATAAGGACGATCAGTTTAACAGAATATTCCGGGTACAACCGTTGCAACTCCCTTATAAGGTCTCGATACCTCTCTTTCTTTTCATTCTCCTTGGCTATGATGTTTTTGTCAGCTGGTACCGAAAATTCGATAACGAACATGGTTCGCTTCTCGAAATCAAGAAGAACCATGTCAGGCCTCGAGTGAGCAACAGAAACAATTGTCGAAAATATAAAGTTCCAGTATATGCGGCACTTCCTACTCTCGACAATTGACTCGATTTCCCTAGGACCATTTAGAGAAGCGATATTAAGGTTAATGCCGTTAGAATGACAGAGATGGTAATAAAGCACTCTTAGTGTCGCATTGTGCCTTCGAATGTAGGTAGTTTCAGCGTGAGTTGGACAACTAGATAGTATGTGAGGTAAATGCTCGAGGTGTGCATTGCACGCCCTGCAGCTATCATCAGGAATGGTTCGGCTCAAAATGTGGCGACGGTATGTTCAGGTGGAAATGACACAGTCTTGGTATGCAAAAATGAAACCCTCTGTACCAGACTTCAATCCGGGCGATTTAAGGAAAGCAGACGTTAGCTCACAAGACATTGACTGATCCTTCACATTTCTGTGGAAGATACCGTGCATCCTCTTATCTAGGAGCTGTTCACGAAAGTTTTTCTCTGGTGCTTTCTTAATCCGGGCTTTCAGGAGTGACTACTCGAGATGGATTAGATTTGATGCATTTTGCTCACCCCTAATACTGAAGTCAAGTCCGAGTGCTTCAGCAGCCTCTTCCGCTGCTTTGTACAGAAATGCTCCTTTGCCTGCTTTCTCGTGATTCCTGACCACTTTTAGAAGAGGGTCTCTCCCATTTGCAACTCTATGTGCTGTACCCAGAATAATCCTGTTGTGAAGACATTCAAGACTCAATATTCCGCGACCCCCTTGACGGCGTGAGATGTACAGTCGCGGAACGGAAGACTTAAGATGCATGCTTTTGTTCATGTGCATAACCTTTCTTGTCCCGATATCAAGAGATCTGAGCTCGTTCTTCGTCCATGGAACTACTCAAAATGAATAGAGTAAAACCGGGACGGCAAGGATGTTCGTTGCAGATACATTGTTCCCCGCCGACAGTTCGGAAGACCAAATCTGTCGGATGAGACGTTTGTATCTGCTTCGAAGAGTATCCTTTATAGATGTCACATCCTGAATGCGGCTCTGTGGCACGCCCAGGTATGTATAAGTCTCTCCAGCGCAAAGGTGTCGTATGGCGCTTCTATCAACGAGCACAGGATCTTTAGGGATGCCATTAAGTTTTCCTCGCTTCAAATAAACCTTGGCGTATTTGTCTAACCCAAATTCCATTCCAATTTCCTTAGTATATCGTTCGACAATCCACATGAGTGACCTTGTACTTTCGATCTGCAGGTTTGCCGCACAAGTACCCGTCGGAATGGCGTAGTGCTAGAGATAGTGGCAGTAATGTAAGGCAAAAGAGAAGTGGGCTCATGGTGTCGCCCTGAAAGACACCTCTCTGAAACGTGACCTTGTTAGTTTTCACACGATTTTTTTCAGATGAGATAGTAAATCTGGTTTTCCAAAGCGGCATCAATCTCTCTTTGCACCCAACTATTTGCGGATGAACCTTTAAGATTTCCAAAAGACAGATGATAAGTCTATGGGATGTAGAATCGAAAGCTTTCCGATAATCAATCCAGGCCATCGATAGGTCACGCTGGTAGAATGCTGCACCTTTGCAGACACATCTATCGATGAGCAGTTTCTCCCGACATCCGGCTACGCCTTTCTTTGAGCCTCGTTGTTCACACATTTCTTGCCAGACAGGTTCAATTGCCCGAACAATCCTATCATTTAGGGGCCAAATGCTGATGGATTGAAGAAAACTTCTTCCACCAGAAGATTTTGATACAATCTGGTCCCGGTGCGGAATAGTTCTTCATCCCTCTTAATAGTTTTTTCACCTCCTCGGTAGTGATGGGTGGGCATTCTTTTTCAGGTGTTATGAGGGCAACATATAACTCCTTGAAGCTATTTATATTTTCTGAGTCTTCGTCCAGTCTATGCTGAACTTCGTAGACTTCTCTCCAAAATACT
>NC_046659.1:107950703-107959031 GCF_010883055.1 Belonocnema kinseyi
ACCGTTATTTGTAGTTTGTAGGTATACAATTTCTTTTTTATCGTAAAATTATAGTAAATTGAGTAGAGATAGGAAAAATCATTATAAGCCGATTGATTGGGCACCAAGATCAGAGTTGGTTCCAGGCTCACACAATGGGATAAATGACCGAATTGTGGATCTGGCAAAAGTCCTTCTGACGCCCCTTCATAGAAAGTTTGGATTGATAAAAAAATTTGTTGAGGCACTAGACAAAGACGGTCAATGCTTTGCTGGTTTAGGTCATACCATATATTTCCGGCAATTTTGGACAATGAACTGTAAGAAGGTATTTTTGATGGTCAAAAAATTCGCACTATAATGAAGGATGACAAATTTATGGATGTACTGAATGATTTTCGCAACCAGTGTGAAATACGGACGGGATGAGGGTAAACTAATTTCATATTCGTATTTAGATAACGAGAATATATAAGGATATTATACTCTGACCGTTTTACAGACGATTTCAAAAATAAGGGAAACTTCATACACGAAAAAACTTATTTTTAAAGGAATTTTCTGCGTCTAGAGGAAAAGCCCTACGTGATGGCGAGAAACTAGTCTCATTTGCGTATTCTGGCACCAAAATACATAAAACAACATGCCTGATCTTTTTGTAGACGATTTCAATAAGAAGGGTTATTTCATACCCAACGAAGCTGGGGAAAAACTGATGTCAGATTTGTATTCAGCGCCCCAAAATACGTATAAGTACCATACTTTAATCTCTTGCACAACCCACTTTTTTCTATGCCTGTGATAATTATGCTTGATACTGAAAAAAGTACTGAAGTGGGCGAAAAAACAGACGGTATTGCGCTATTTTATTGATAAAGGATTACTTTGAAAAGGTTTTCGTGGTAACGGAATCCGAATTTATGCTCAGATTTAAAAAATTGAAGTTTCGGTCCATGATTTTAACATATCTCTATTGGCATTGCATTGGTCTAGCATGCTAAAAGTTTGTATTGGTTGGGATTTTCGGCAGAGCAGCTTTTTGTTGCATTTGTGTTTCAATTTTTAGTTTACGTCAAAATATACGAAGTAGGTCACCAAAAGTCGAACATCGTTTTCTTTCACTTCAAAATGAATTTTTTTATAGCCCTAACTTTTAAAAAACTTTTGCCAGGATGACTCGGTTGTAAAATTAGATTTCCATTGTTAATCATTTTTTTTATTCTTTTTGCAACCATGTCATGATAAAGAGTTTAATCACACAGCAGATTTGGTATAATTTGATGTTTAGAAAATTGTATAAGTTTCTTGATTAGATCAAAAAATAATCATTAATGTCTAAAAGGGATGGACTCACGAAGCTAAAACAAGCTACAACAAATTATTGCACTGTGAAGTCTGTGAATATCTGAAGTGAAACCGATTGTAAAATAACTATCATGTTGTGATTTATGAAAAAAAGTTAAGATAAAAAGAATTATTTTTGTGTTTAATATCATAGCAAACACACTGACTCCATTTTTGTGATAGTATCATTAAAATGTAACTAAAATGGAGTCAAAGTGTTTCATCCCATCTGAAGGCAAAAACATCGTTTTTTATATTGAAATTTCTTTAAAAATATCATAATTATGGGTAGTTTAAATCTTTCACTTAGAATTTTTTATTTAGTTTCCGGTTACTCCAAAAACACTAAAATCATTCTGTTTTTGTGTGTTTTAACATCAAGAATCTATCCATCTTATACATCAATGCTTACTTTCTATATTAATGAGGAAACTTGTGAAAGTTCAGGAACGTCAAATTATATTAAATATTCCATATATTTAAGCTGGTTATCTTGGCACAATAAAAAACATATATCTGGTAGCTGTCATTACCTCTTGTCGTCACTTTAATATATAACGAATCTTTTGGTAGCTTTTGTGTAAATTTGGCGACGCTTCGTCACGAAAACCTAAATTTTTAAGTTTTAGGGAAACGCTGTTTCTACACAAATTCCTTTTACACAAAATAGATTGTACAAAACGTATATTGATCGTATTTTTCATACTCAAAATTTTTTCTACACAGAATATATCCTAAACAGAATTTGATATTGTTTCTTAATTTTATTTGTTTCCCAAACAAAATATTGTCTAGACATAAAATTTCCTACACAGAATTTAATATAGCTATATTTATCCTACAGATCATTTGTTCTAAACAGAATATTCCCTTCACAGAATATAATACTGTTATTTTTTTTACGCAGAAGATTTTCTGCGCAGAATAGCTTTTCCTATACAAACTTAAATAGCTATATTTCATTATGAAAATATTCTGAAAATATTATACAGCATAATACTATGCCCAATATTTTTTACGATATATTCTACACAATATAATTAAAACAGCCAACACAATATTTTCTACACGAAGCAAAACCTAGAAAAAAAAATATAATTAAATTTTTACTTTAAACACTATTGATTCTATATGACAAATATTCTGACTGAAGATATTCAACACAAGCATATTCTGCTAAAAATTATTGAGTGTGTAGACAAATTTTCTTTACAAAAATTCAATTTTTAAACAAAAAACATGACCTTTCTACAAAATATTAATTTTCCACGAAACTGATGCGTTTTTACGCAATAAAGGACATTTCAAATTTTTTAAAAAAGTTGTTGCATTCTGTAGCAAATAGTTGCATTTTTATCTAAAAATATGAAATTTATCTTAGAGAAGAAGAATTTTGTATTACAAAATAAGTTGAGTTTTCATCCAAAAAGATTCCCGTTAACTCAGTAACATTGAAATTTAAATTTTTGTAACCAAAAAATAAGTTCCTACGAAAAAATCGAATTTTCAATCTAAAAAGACGAATTTTTTCTATCGAAAAAAATGAATTTTTAAACAAATAGTTCACTTTTCTACCAAATAGTAGCATTTATATCTAAAAAAGATCAAGTTTGTATTAAAACAGATGAATTTGTAATAAAAAACGAAATTTTTTTTGTGAGTGGAATTTTCATAGAGAAAATATTTCAGTTCATTTTTCAACACCAAAATATAAATTTTAAACGAAAAGTGAATTTTCTACGAAATAGTTAAGTTTTCAAGAAAATATTATAATAGCATAATTTCTAACCAAACAGTTGCATTTTTATCCAACAAGGATTTAATTTCTGCTAAAGCAGTTAAACTTTAAAATGAAAAAGACAATCTTTGAATTTAATTCCGTCAAGAATTTTCTCAAAATGTTAAAAGTGTCAGGGATTTTATTGGTCTGAGAATTTCTTCAAAAATTCGGGGCTTTTGAAAATATTTTTGCAAAAGTCCGGAAATTGATATAAGAGCGCCGTTAAATAATATATTAGAATAATGATTTAAAAATTAAAAAATTTGCATTCGCAGTTTTTTGTTTTTTCATAAACATAGAAATGTTTCTTTTTTTAATTGATAATTCAATTGATCAATTGATAATTGATAATTTCTAAGAAATGCATCTTTTCAGTTAAAAGTTTAACTAGTATTAAATGGTTAATTTTTTATTAAAAACTGAAATTTTGTTGGTAAAAGTTTAAGCGTTTTATAAAAAGTATAATTATTTCGAGGAAATACAAATTATTTTAAATAGTACTTGAACTTTTGTTTTTAAAAATTTGATCAAGGTTAACAATTTATATTTTTATTTTAAAGATTCAACAAATTGGTTTGAGATTCAAGGGTACGTTGAAAAATTCAACAGTTCGGCAGACTGTTAATTTATTCCGTTAAAATTCAAACTATTTTGTCGCAAGGAATCTTTCTTCTGTGAAAATTGCAACTTTTTGTAAAAAATTCAACTTTTTGTAAAAAATTCATTGAATTTGAATTTAAAGTTATTTTATTCAGTCAGCAAAATTTCGAAGAAGCTGGTTTGCAGCCAACCTGCTTTATTATAACGAACTGAAATCTTCTTTTTTATTGCTTTCGATTACTCAAATATCAGCATTGCATTACGCAAATATTTACTGACTGATTCAATTAGTAACTCTTAATCGTCATCATAAATTACTTAGCTAATGATAAACGACTAATATATTGCAAAAGATTTCCTATTCTGTCATCCCAATTTATATGATAATAATAAAATAATCATATTTTTGTTAATTCTTGCAGAATTGGGTTCGCAATCAGGAACTCCCGGACAAGGTCCGGGTCCAACAGTACACGGAATTTTCACTCTACATGGTTTTCGCCCTGGACATCTTCCTTTCAGGAAAGTAAGATGCCCGACACACGAAGACGCTACAGTTGAATCATATTTTAATCTAAAAGATGATAAAGGTTTTCACATAAAATGCACAGCAGATAGACTATTGCTAGCAATAGGTTCTACAATCATTGAGCATATCGTCAAAGGTAGGATCTCTCCAATATATAGAATAATTAGCCAGGTGATTATGTATGACGAAGCAACCAATGAACAAATTGCAATTGGTATTGGGTGGCTCAGAGAGCATTTTAGCGTACTTGGTCCTGTGTCTGATGAAATTCTCAGCTCTAATACGATTTATCCGTTCGGCGCCTACACCACAAATAGAGGTAGGAGCCTAGAAAGACCTAGAATCACAAGAAGAACTAGCATTCCAACAAGATCTATAAGCCCAACAAGATCTATTAGCCCAGCAAGATCCATTAGCCCAGAAAGACCTGACAGCCCTCCTCCGGTAGTCTCCGAAACTGATTCTTAGCCTAGTTCCCTCTTTGACTCCGACACCGACTCTAGCAGTACTAGTAGCTCCTCTCCCAGAAGCTCCTTCAGCCGCGCTTTCAGTCGCTCCCCCAACCGCTCCTCCAAGCGAGGCAGCCCCGGAATAAAAAGAGACAACAATACCTGGTAGTCCTGATCCTATCAATTGCTTAACTATGTGCTGCCCCAAATAATTCTTCAACCGGACCTTCAATTTGTCCTCAAACTGCTCGTCCAGGCCCACTTCCAGCGGTGCAAGCAGCTTTAGACGAAAATGATTAACACATTATTTGAATCCGCACTCTGTTAAAACGTTTCAAATCTTCGGATCTCCAACACTGAACAGAGTGTCAAGTTAGATACTGAGATGCTTGCGACATTTTAATTTCTCACGCTGATGTCCATGGAATGCTGAAAAAAATATACAAGATGTTCTCCAATTAAGCCAAGCTGAAGAGTACGATGAATGTTTCCTATAAAGGTTAAATTGGCTTTCATAAAACTTTTAAATTGATCAAAGGTTTTAACTAGAACCCAGACCTAAGGGAACATTGTCATCGGAGAGAAAAATTGGATACACCGTTTCCCTAACTTTTGTTGCAATTTCTGGGGAGCAGCAAAACCACTAATCTACCATTTTTCTTTGTAAAAACTAGAGACCAAGAGGGATACTTGGCGGCCGCTCATCAGTTGCTTGCTTCGCGCGATCTACCAACTCTTGGAAAATTAAATATATTAACAAATCAAAAGTTTTCTTTGAGTCAAGCGCAGTTCATTTTATTTCCGAAAACTCGATCTGTATGACTAGTTTTTAAATATTTTTGAATAAATGAATTGCTAACATAAAAAAGGAACACGTTTTTCCTTCGATAACGAAACGCTTAAGGGGGTTATCTACGCCAAGTTAGCTCATGCAGATTTTTATTTGGCACTATCTGATTTGGAAAAGCACTATCTGATTTATAAAACCCTATCAATTATGACCTCTGGTAGACTTTCAAAACATGATAATTTAATTAGGAAAAATTAATGAAGACCGAAATCTACAAGCGTGCAACACATGTTCACTTTCGAATAAAATGTTTTTTACCAGTTGCGCAATACCTTCAGTCAAAAATGACTGCTAAGCCCTATACTTTTCAGCGATTACCGACAAATAGCTGAACGTTTCGTCATGCGTTCAAAATCCTCAGATTTCAAATGAATCTTGATTTTTTACAAAAGCCAATGTACAAGTTCCCCCTTTTGTACTTAGGGACATACGCAGTTAGCAGAAAGCTTGACTTTTTTCATTTATTCTTCAAAAACTATAAACAAATTAATTGTTTTTGAACGGTTAGAAATCGAGGACATCCGTTTTTATTAGAAAATGAAGAATATTTCCCGAACGCTTTTGAATATTATGTATAGTGATTTATGCAGAATTGTACGATTTTAAGGGATAGTAGAGATTTAAAAAACCTTCGGAGGATTTTAAAGAAATTCTAAGTTTTTAAGGAATTTAAAGAAATTTTAGAAGATTCAAGGGATTTCTAGAGAAATTTAGAAAATACAGATTTATTTTTTTAAGGGTTTTAAATGACTTCAACAGGCTGCTACTTCAAGTATTTTAATAAAATAGAAAAGAAATTTATATGTCGCATGTAATTTATATGAATGTTGATAGCTGTCAAAAAATTCTAATTTTTGTATATTTGCACGTTAGATTATGAGTAGTCTGATATCCATTTTTTATCTCTAGTATGCGTATGTTTTAAATAATTCCTCGAGTAGTTTTCTTTGTAGTATTCCAATTTTGATAAGATTTTTTTGTAAGTGCAACTAAATTTATTGCTAGAGTATTAAAATAAGTTAATTTTTTTATTTTGAAAGCTCTGGATTTTAAATTATTTCAAATCATTGAGTCTTGTCTGCCTCAAGGTTCAAATAACCATAACATTAGGTCCCAATTTAAATTAGTTTCATTTTAAATAATTTAAATAAATTGTTCAGAATGATTTTAGTAAGCCTCAAAAGAAAATCATCGGTTCTTCTCATTCTGACGGTTCTAAGGAATACTTTTTTTAAATTAAAATATTATATTGATGTAGACTCAAAATTTATGTTCCTTATAGTATCTATTATCTAAAATTGTAGAAAAGAAGGGACAATATTTTTATAACTGATGAAAATTTATATCTTAGCTTCAAGCTTAGTATATGTGATATTTTTTACAACATAATATTTAAAATAAATATTTTTTCTGCAATAAGATCTACTTACATTGCTAAAATAGAAATCGAACCACAGAACTTTCGATTGTTGGTCAAGTGTTTTCCCATTAAGCTATTAGAAAGATGAAAAGAAGAATCCCATAAGGGCTGATTAAGCAGATCTTTTTTTAGAAAACATTCAATTTAACAATTCTTTAAGATTTATTTTCCATCCAGACAAAAATCACTTTAAGTATTTTTCTATTTTTCGGTTATTTGAAGAGTTAACTTGATCGATAGTGTTGATTTCTAATTTCGCGGATTGTGAAATAATATTTACACTGATGGATACTAACTGTCTCTGATGATAATAAAGATTTTTTTAAATATAATATTTATTCACATTGATATTTTTTTTTAATTTTTGGTGTTCTCTGTTAACTTTTAAATTTTGAAAAATTTCTTTACCTTTATTATTTAATAAATTTCCTGTTGACCTTATTTTGAAATTTTTTAAATTTAGATACTATAAAACAACTTTAGGCAACGAAAAGCTACTGGGGCATTTTTATAAAGATTAAATTTTCAAAAAAGTTTATTTTAGGGATCTCAGCTAAATATAAAAAATAATTAGGGATATAAGGACCAGACTATGAAGCTTGAAGAAAGTTAATAAAAAACTGGGCGCTTTAAGGTCGATTTTTTAATATATTTCTTTCAGATATCATTGAGGTTTTTGAACTATACGCAAAAGAAAAATTTTATGATTGTACTGCAAATCAGAATAATGCAAGCAAAACTTTCCATTATCATATTTTGCAATTTTCTAATATCTAATAAAAAAAACATCACTACATGGAGAGAAATTTCAGAAGATTAGTTCACGGAACTGCTTCTTCATTTTATTCACGCTTTGGCGCAAGAACTAAGATTTGGAATCCATGCTTTCAAAGCAACGTCCGTTGATCTAAAAGCAAGTGTTCCGAGATCTTAGTTATTGTGCCATAGCATGAAGAAAATCAAGAAGCAGTGCCGTGAGTTAATTTCTTGAAATTTTTCTCCGTGTAGAAAATCGAAAATTTTATTTTTGAATGCGCATCTACATGCGAGCAATTCTAATTTGAACCTTATTAAAAAAAGTCGGAAACTCTTTAGGATATGATAAACCTTGTAAAAAATTATTTTTATTTGCTAATACATTTATTCGTTATTTTTAATTAAATTCATATAGCGAAACTTGAATTTTTAAGCCTTAAAAGGCTATTTAACAATATAAAGGTCGTTAAAAAATGAGGAATGGATAGTTTCTGATACGTACTTCGTTGCAACGAACAATCATTACATGCATTATATGTAAAAATGATAGCAGAATTATATTAGTTGAGTCAGAACATACTAAACAAATTTATTTTATATGAAATCAGATAAAGGTGCCCA
>NC_046659.1:107959041-107964558 GCF_010883055.1 Belonocnema kinseyi
TAAAAGTATAAAATCCTGTAAGTGTAGTTTAGAAAAAAAAGTAAAACAGCGATACCATAATCTTCGGAAAATATTAACGGGACAGCAACTCCTGACGATTTGGAAAAAGTAGCTCCATCTATGTACTCTCTCAATATCTCCATTCTAGCCAAATATAATTTTTGCTTTCGTTAAAAATTTTGGTTACCACAATTTTTTATATTTTTAAACTTTCGGAATTGGGTCCCATTCACAAATAGAGAAATAATTCACTTCAATTTTTTTAATTATTTCAAACATTTTTGCGACTTTAGGAACAGCTGAAAGTTGACTGTCTCCGTATTAGTTACCCATGTTGAATATTACCCATTTATTATAATAATAATTATAATAATACCCATTTATTTACATGTTTCCAAAAATTAAGGGAGTGATGTGAAAAGAGCGAAAGATAAATGTAGAAAAATATTTAATTTTTATTTTTTACTAATACTTGTCACAATTTAAATCAAGTATGCGTCTTATGAGAATAGAGTCATTTAACGTGATGGTCAATTTCAATAGGCATAAAATATGAAACACCTCTATGATCGTGCATCAAGAACGATAGAGAACGGCGCTTTCGTTTAAATTCGCATGATTTATTAATAAAATTTTCTCGGTCGGACGAAAAAATAAGAGAGTTTTCAAAGAATCAAATAAAAATAAGGGATCATCATCATGAAACTACCCTTTGAACAAGATTTCTAGTTCGCCCTCTAATCAGAATTTGAATTTCATCCTTTCTATTAGCTATGCCATTGATGATCCCAGAAAAGACGTTCATTTAATCACATAAAGAAGTAAAGATAAATTTTCTCTTGATTCCGGTTTAAAAATTACCTAATGCAAAAATTAACTTTACAGGATAAACTTTACCCGAATATCGGTTGAAGTTTCTTTTGTTTTTCCAGGACAACAAATTTATTTTCAAAGAGGTGAAGTCGTCTGAATAAAACCTTATCCCTCTAAAAAAATTATCTGCAGTAAATTTTATCATTATTCGTAGGGCCTGCCATTTTCAGAACAAATGGGAACAAACAGTTGACATCTACTGAGGTTTAAAATTTCATGACCGATGAAACTTGTAATCTTGGAATAAGTTGCTGATTTCTATTTTGAAAAAATTTTAATTTTTTGTTACGGCAAGTACAGGAACATAGAATTGTATAAAAAAAGATTGAAACTGTGATCTCGTAGTGAAATATTGCAGATAACAAAAAAAGACAGCATTTTCAGATTCTTCATCCAAAGGACATAATTATTCCAGACAAACTTATTAATATATAATTAATAAATACCATGATGTTAAAAATATCAACATTTTGTAAGATTTAAAGCAGATTAGTAATGACGCTCGGAGGTCTTAGAAACCTTTTGACTTGTCTTCGAATTATAAACCTCTCGGGTTTTTCCCAAAAAAAATCTTGTGAAAATACATAAACTTGTGTCTTTAAGTCGAAAATATTCTTTTTAAGACATAAAAAATACTCTGGTTTCATCTCATAAACTGGACATACAGAGTAACTTGCAATTGTTTTGGATTAGTCTTTACCCAAGACAAACTAAAGAAGAAATATATTTAATCGAAGTGTAACATACAATTTTTAAAAGTATGAACCTTTAAAATTTAATTATTGTCATTCACAAACCGCTAAATGGTTAAGAATTCTAAAGGAGACCGAAGAATGTAAATTTAAAAAAAATTATTTTCTTTGAAATCTTTTAGTTTTTGCTTGAAAACATTCCTTTCCTGTGAAAATGCTAACATGGCCTAACTTTGTTGAACATAGCAAACGTTGTTCGCGTGCACTTTTGGTTTGCGATTTTTATTAATTTTTCACATTTAAACTATCAAGTCTCGGAAATTTACCAGAGAAAATCATAATTGATGTGGTTTTCGAAATCAAAAAGTGAAAATTAGATATCTTTACGAGCAAACTTGGCATAGATATGCCACGAAATCCAAGCAAGCGTAGCTATCTTTAAAATACCATAACTTTGACCATTATATTATTTTTTGGTCAAATTCTCAAAAATCGTGTCACATTTCGCAAAATGCAATCACTGATTATAGCGAAAACAGCAGTATTTTTCAAATTTAAACGTTTTTTCGCCGCCGCAAGAAATTTAATTCTTGTTGGTTACCTCCTTTTGTATCTAGACCCATCTATGAAAATGCACGTGTTCAAGCTTATGCAGTTTATTAATAATTTAAAAAACATGTTTTTTATAATAGCAATCCATTTATTTAAAAAAGAATTGAAAAATAGTCATACAGATAGACTGATTGAAAATAAAATAAATCGCAGTAAAATAAAAGGAAAAAAGTTGAAGAGTTCCAAAAAGTCGAAATGCGAAAAAGATCGAAGTGTTACACCAGAGCAGGGACACCCAAACAATTCCAGTTTACCTGACGCAAGTGAAGGGTACTTTCCTTTACCTGAAATGGATAACACTTTGATTGCTATGGCGTTAATGCCTGTTGATAAGAATAAAATTATGGATATATGGCTCAGTTAAATTAAAATTATCTGAATTAATTTCGTAATATGATTAGCATCTTTTAAATTTTTTAAGAGTTGGTAGGTCATTCGTAGCGAAGAACTAATCATAGATCATGAAGTATCCCTCTTAGTTTCTATAAATTAAAAAACAAAATTAGGTTGGCAGCTGTGCGGCTCCCCAGAAAGTGCAAGAGAAGTTAGAGGAACGGTGCTTTATCAAGACCAAGTATAACTTTTTAGGAAAAATTTCTTGTACTCTTTAGCCTGTCTTAATCGCAGAACTTCGTATATGACGGTCTCATCAGAGAAGGTATTAGATTTGTGTAAAATTTGACGCCCTAGTTTTTGTCAAAGGTCCACATTTTTAGACCCTCTGAATCCGAAAAACAGATTTTTAAGAACGTGTCTGTCCATTTGTCTGTTAGTCTCTTCGTGTGCCTATCGATTTTTAGTTTGTTAGCATGATAACTTTTAAAAGAATTGACAGATTTGGTTGGTCTGAGGTATTTTTTTCGTGTTTCTAATCTATAGGTCAGTTTCGTTAGCCAGCCACTTTCAATAAAAATTAAAAAAGTGAGCGCATTTTGAATATTTTTGAGACTACGTTTTTCAAGACTTATACAATTTTTTGTACGGATATTCATAGTATTCAAAAAGGCAAACAAATTATGCTAATTCCTTTTTTCATAAAATAAAAAATTATCAGATTTATAGCATTTACAAAATTCCGAAATAATTATGAATTATTGTGAAATAAATATAAATATGAAATCAATTATTATGAAATTATTGTGAAAATGACACTGTGTTATTTTCTAATATGGTTTTTCTTTTTTTTATCGAATCATTTTCATTAATTATGCCGTTGTTTATCTCTCCGGTGTGAAAATCAGGTTATGGAAGTGAACGCAGAGAACACCCGAAGACCCGGAATAAGAGACATTCTGAATTAAATCCTAAAATCTTTAAAAAGTGTGAAAGATTTTGAAGCAAAATTTTGCAACTTTGCCATATTACATAATTTTCGAAAGTTTCATGGAAATGAAAGAAATTTTTTCAGATTCTTGAGAAAAATTAAAAGATTTTTTTTATTGAAAAATTAATTTGAAGAGATTATTTAAAAAGATTTTAGAAGATTTCTAAAATAGTCAAAGATTTAGAAGGTCTGACAAGATTGAAAAAAACTAAGTTTCTCTTATATTTGTTAAAAACTTTTAAATGATTTTTTATTTTGAAAAATAAACTTCAAGAGAAAATTTAAAAAGATTTTTAACATAAGAAACGATTTCCTAATATTTCTAAAAATAATTTAGAAGAGTATGAAGAAAAATTTTTAAGTTTGGTAAGATTGCAAAATAAGAATAAAGAAAAATCGGAAAAATTCAAGAAATATTTAGTAGAATTTAAAAGAATTTCGAAAGTTTACAAGAGAATAAACAAATTTTCTTAAAATTGCTGCAAAAATTTAGAAGATGGTAAGATAATTTTTTTTAATTTGGAATGATATTTGAAAATTTTCAGAAAAATTAGTGTCAGTTACAAATATTTTCAGTAATTTAAGACGTTTGAAATAGATTACAAATATTTGAAAACTCGGAAAAATTTTCGAAAATGTATCAAATATTTCTTAATTTTTTCCCAACTTCTAAAAGTTCTAAACATCTTTTAAAAGAACTTGAATTTTTCATAATATTTTGTAAAATCCTCTAATAGAAAAAATGTCTTTTAAATCCTTTAGATTCTTTTTTGACAAGACGGAAATATTTAAAAATCTTTCAAATTTTTTAAAGAATATTATCAAAATTATTTTTACATACATTTAAAAACAAGGTGATAATATTTATTTTCTTGTTCTTAATTCTCAGAATTCAATTTCAACATGGATTTATTATAGCACGTCAAAAAATATTTTTCGATTGATTTAAGTTTTGTCAAAGATAAAGAAAAATTCGTTAATGTTCTTTCTTGTAAAGTGACATACAAATGTTAAAATACTTGAGCCTCGTTATAAAGTTCAATTGATTAAAAAAATATCACATTTCAGCGTTCGCTTTTTTATTGTAATAGAAAACAATGTTTTAGGATTTATCATATTACTTGTTTGTCCTCTATAGATATAATAATTATATTTATTATATAGTAGAATTATATTGTAAAACGGCAATATAAAAAAAAAATTCTTCATAACTATATCTAAAAGTGTTTGAATATCCGGGACTATCACAAAATAACGAAAACATGAATAACAAAGTCATAAATTAGCAAAAAAAAAGTGGTCGAATTATAAAATAAATGAATTGTTAAATATCCATTAATATTTCTATTGCTGAAATTTTAGTTTGACGAAATTTAAAATTTGCCGAAAATCATTCATGAATTATTAATTAATGATTAATTGAATTGTTTGCCTTATTTGTAATTCTATTAATAGCTCATAAGTTAATAATCAATTAACTATATTTAGCACTTTTAAAATTCGAGAATTGAAATATTCGTCGGAATTTAATAATTCGTTTATTTTACAAGTCGGTCCATTTTATTTTCGGAATCATTATGATCTCGAGAGTCAAATGATCGTTGGAGCAAAATGCTCCGTCACAAAATGGATTCATTTGTTTTACTGTGCAATCTTCAAACTCTGTTTATTATTGTTAATCGGAAATTTTTTCGGAATTTTAATGGTGTATGGAGTCAAGAATAATCCTACTCATTTCTTTCTGGGGCTGCCTGGTCTGGTGGATGGATTGGAAGAGAAACTGGAGGAGCGACTGAAGCTGCTAGTGCTGCTGGTGTCGGAGTCGGAGTCGAAGATGGAACTGGTGTCAGAGCCTACGTGTATTTCATCAGGACCGCCAGGTACTGTAGGTCTTCTATGTCTTGTTGAGCTCCTATCACCTTGTTCGCGGAACGCGCCGAACTCATAAATCACATTTGAACGTAGAGTTTCCGGAGGCACAGGATTGTATAGGCCAGCATGTTGGCCTATATAATC